>NC_081561.1:91499667-91692386 GCF_022355385.1 Mustela nigripes
TATATATATATATATATATATATATATATATATATATATATACAAAATATATATATATTTTTTTAAAGAAATAAATCCAAAGGACAACAGCAGAATAAATGGATCTGTGTGCAAATTGGGAAGAGTGGGAGGAGTGGGGGGAAGGTGCAGAAAAAGCAGGCAGGGCTGACTTGGAGGGAATGCTGCAATCAGTGGAATGAGTAAGGGGAGAAGAAATGCCGAGTGGGAAGGAAACCTAACCACACTCACGGAGGCTGTAGCCGGGGTGGGAAGGAATCAGAGGCAGTGGATTGTTGAAGTGCTGGGAAGACAAATGCTCTAAGTGAGGCAGTCTAGCTAGCATCATGGAAGGCACAATCCAGCTCCTCACTTTCCTGAGGCGGGTAGTTCAGTCTTACAACTGCCTCCCTGCCCCAGAATACACGCGCGTGAGCAAGTGTGTGCGTGCTTGCCTCTGTGCGTGGGCATCGGCTAAATAAAGCCAACTAGCTCTTGCCTCCCCTCCTAGCTTCTAAACCACCTGTGCTCCTCCGACCACATTCAAACTCAGTAGCTTCTCCTTCCTTTTCTCCTTTCGTTTTGTGTGTATGTTAGAAAACATGACATTCAAACCCAACAGGTCAGGATGGAGGGAGGAAGAAGGGTGTAAAATGAGCCTGAATCAAGGACAATTTCCCAGGTGCAAGAATGAGGTTTTGCCTGGGCTTTAAAATGTTGGCAGATTTTGTTGATGCACATGCATGTGCTTGTGTATGTGTGTGTGTGTGTGTGTGTACGTGTTTGTACATGTGTGGTTGGGGGAGGGGGGCCTCCAGGATTTACTAGAGAACCTCAGGTGTTTGACTAAAAGAGTGAAAGCTGCTATCTGATATGCTCATGTCTTGAAAAGTATTTTTTCTTTAAGATTTATTAATTTATTTTAGAGAGAGAGAAAGAGAGAGAGCACACAGGGGGTCGGGCATAGGGAGAAGGAGAGAGAAAGAACCTCTAGCCGATTCTGTGCTGAGCACAAAGGTGATTGATGAAGGGCTCAATCTCACACCCCTGAGACCATGACCTGAACTGAAATCCAAGAGTCCAATGCTTCACTGACTGAGCCACTCAGGCACCCCTTGAGATGTATTTTTTAAGCACACATGAGTTTGTTGTGGTTCTTTGTGATGAAACCTAAAATCCCCAGTTTAAAAAAAAAGAGTTAAGTTCTTCCGAGGAAAAGAAATTTACCTGAGTGCATTAGGTAATCAGGTAGCAGCCTGGACATAAACAAGGATACCCGAACACCTGTTTCTTTTCCTGTAGCTGGTGGGTTGTTTTAGCTGAAGGCCATTGGAGCCAGCGTTTCTCAGACGAAAATCTCTTCAGAGCGACTCAGGCCGTGCTATTCTCCCTGTGGGATGTACGAATAAAGCTGCCGAAACCGCGACCACACATGTGTGCGTTGCTTTGTTTTCCCCTCAAATAGACTCCCTCTAAGCTGGGTCAGTTTTCACTTCTCATTACAAAGCTTAGAGTTTGGCCAATCCAACTGTGTTGCTAATTCCTGTTGTGGAAGGTGAGCAGCCCTCACAATTCCTGAATAACCTGGGAGGTAAACAGAGCTGAGGGTGGTTTTACCAGAAACAGCAGCAGTCACAGTCAGGGGACCCACCTGGAGCCAAACCTGGGCTGCCACACGTGGCCTGTTTGCTCTGGTAGATGGTGTGTGTGTGACGGTAGTCTCATAGCACTGTGAAATTCTTTTACTTCTCAAGAGCCGGTGTAAGTAGGATGACTCCTGAACCCTGGGCAGGCAGAGTACCCGCCTCGTCTCAGGAACATCCGTGTGATTTCTGGCCAGAGTTAGCCCAGAAGCTTCTGGCAAACAAGAGAAAAGCACCAGGTGTTCTCAGTAGTAAAAGTTCTCCCGTAAAAGTTGAAACTGACAAATTTCCCAAAGCAGGAGAAGGGCTCTTGGTTGTGCCTGATGTTATAGTTGCCTCAGTACAGAAGTATTTGTCCTGGAAGCCTCTCGACTCAGCTGTGTCAGGGGTGTCCCATATAATGGAACGTGGGCCCTTAGGAGACAAGGCCAGTCATGGGACACACCAGGAAGTCAACTCCTGCTTAGAAACTCAAGCTGCTTTAAGGTTTCACTCTGGATTGGGGGAAAGCTGTTCCAAAGTGAAGTGGTCTTTGCACCTTCATGTAATGAAGTCTTCTCTGACTCCTGCCTGTGAATCCACCTTCCTGCCTAGAATTGGGACAATGGGATGTTTCTGCACCGCTACTGCTAAACCCCTTACCCTAATAGACTCTGAAGGTAAAAGGTAACATGGTGAATGTAAAACCTCTAGGCTATTCCTTATGGTGTTGAGGACATTGTTTCTTAATGGTCTGGAATTTGGCTTATTACACTGCGGCTTTCCATATGCCAAGTTTATTTAGGGGCAGTAGTTTATATATGGAATCAACAGAAGAATATTGAAAGCTTGGAAATGAACCCTGACATTTGTTGAAAATTAGGGGCGCCTGGGTGGCTCAGTTGTTGAGCATCTGCCTTCGGCTTATGCTCATGGTCATGGTCCCAGGGTCTTGGGATGGAGCCCCGCATCCGGCTCTCCACTCGGTGGGAGACCTGTCTCTCCCTCTCCTACTCCCACTGCTTATATTCCCTGTCTCACTGTCTCTCTGTCAAATAAATTCCTGTTGTGGAAGTAAATAAAGTAAAATAAAATAAAATAAAAATTGGTTTATCACTAAGGATAAATTGATTGCCACAACAATTCAATGGGGGAAAAGAAGCATCTTTTCAACAAATAATGCTAGGGCAGGTGGATACCTACATGCAAAAGAATGAAATGGGAACCCAAACCCCCACCATAGGCAAAACAACCAATTCAAAATTGGCCAAAGATCTAAAGGTAAGTGCAAAAACTATAATACTCTTATAAGAAAACCTTGGTGTAGTCTTCAGGGTCTTGGAATAGATAATGGTTTCTTAAATATGACACCCAAAACATAAGAAACAAAGTAAAAAAATAGATAATTGGGACATTATTAAATTAAAAGTTATTTTTTTAACTGAAAACTTTTGTGTTTCAAAAGACACCATGAAGAAAGTGAAAAGACAATCCCGAGAATGGGAAAAAATTTTTGTAAATCATTTATCTGATCATGGACTTATATGCAGAATGTATAAAGAACTATTACATTATAATAATAAAAAGACAACCCAACCCAAGGGTGCCTGGGGAGTCTGCTTGAGGATTCTCCCTACCCCGTTGCTTCTCCCCTGCTGACGCACATACACGCTCTTTCTCAAATTAATAAATAAATCTTTAAAAAACATTTAAAAAGAAAAAAGACAACCCTACTAAAACTTAAAGGATCTGAATAGACATTTCTCCAGAGAAGAAGTACAAATTGTCAATAAACACCTGAAAAGATGTTCAACAGCATTAGACATCAGAAAAATGAAAATCGGAACCACAGTAATATACCTTATGTAGAATGACTAGAAGCAAAGACATAGGTAGTAGCCTTGGCAAGTCTGCAGAGAAATGAGAATCCTCATATGCTGTTGGTGGGAGTATAAAATGGTATGGGCACTTTGGAAGACAGTCTGGCAGTTCCTCAAACAATTAATCATAGAATTATGATATGACTAGCAATTCCACTTCTAGGTTTATACACAAGAGAAATAAAAACATATGTTTGCAAACATATGATTGCAATACAGTATTTACATTCCTTGTCCATGAATTTCTAAGCAGCATTATTCATAATAGCCCCAAAGTGCAAACAACTCAAGTGTCCATCAGACTGACAAATGGATTGATAAAATGTAGCATATATATTTGGCAATAAAAAGAAATGAAGCACCGATACGTGCTGAAACACAGAGGTCCCTTGAAACCGTTATACTTAGTGAAAGAAGACTACATATTGTATTATTCCATTTCTATAAAATGTCCAGAATAGACAAATTCTTAGAGCCAGAAAGTAAAGCAGCGGTTGCCTAGGGCTGGGGCGGTGTGGGGGAGGGGATTGTGGGAATATGGAGAGGATGCTAATAGGTACAGAGTTTCTTGGTGACTAAAATATTCTAAAACTGATTGCCGTGATGATCACACAGCTCTATGAGTATACTAAAAAACCATTCAATTTCTCACTTCAAATGGGTTAATTATATATTGTGGGGATTAGATCTCAATTAAGGTGTTATAATAAAACAGCCATAAAAAATAGGTGAGTAGAGAGGATGGATTAATTGTAGGCTTTCTTTGTATTTTTCATTCTCTCCCCTTGGCCTTTATCTGCTTTCTTGGGTGTTTCTTTGAAAACATCTGAGGCAAAGGTTTACAACCCATTGTTTGGAAGCCATCAAATTTGGGAGAAAAAGCTAGAGAGAAAAAGATGATTGCAATACAGTGTTTACATTCCTGATTTACCTGTTGTTCATGTCTCAGACTTTGTTCTTCACTGCGCACCTGTTACCTTGTACTACCTATCATCTCTCCTTAGAGATAGAAGGTCTTTGGAATTTTTAATAAAATGTCCTCAGTTTCTTGGTCACACTGATCTCCTGAGAATCGAATATAGTTTACATTTCCCCAAGTTTGCTCCCAGTAAGTTGCCATATAAGAGGTAGAAGAAAGCAGGAAGGCAGCAGACATGATGTTTCCCCCTACTTTCTGGCAAAAATCAGATCTCTAGCAAGATCAAAGAGTCCTTTATTCCACTAACTGCCCTTGGTATCATCCTAAGCTGATTGCAGGGGCAACTGTTTTAAAGCAAGAAATATCAGTTTCAGAAAGAGGAAGTCACAGGATAAAATCCATTCTTTAATTTCCTCTCCAAGCTGAGCTGCGAGATGTGGAAGAGAGCAGGGGCACAGGGACCCTGTGGCAGGTGTGTGTGGGGGGGAATGTGCCCTGGGATGTCAGACTTCTCCCACCTAGACCAGGGCAACTGACCTTGACAACTCAGTTATCTCCCAGGAGCCAAAGCTTCCTCGTCTGCAAACTGAGGGATCTGAAGTCTTTCTCAACACAAAAGGTCTTTGGTTTTATGATCACATAAGCTGATCTGGAATTCTCTGAGAGATCAATGATAAGTGAACATTCAGGTAGATGAATCTGTAATTGAATGAATATAATATCCAGTGTTTTGATTCGTGAATAAATGTCATCATGGAAGAAGCAACTTTATGGCTTTCAACAGGCATCTGTAGCTACAACTGATTAGTGTAACATTTTAAATTAATGACTCAAAAACAAAAAGATTGTATGTTAATTTTGCAATCCATAAAAAGTTGAACACAACAGACATGCTAATTCCCAAACTTCTGTTCAAAAAATTAACTGCCTGACTCCAAATGAACAGAGGCTTGATTGACCATAGTGAAACAGAATATTTTGAATGTTGGATGACCATAGTTCAACTTGAACCAAATTTGATGTGGTTACTTTTATTTTTTACATTTTTGGGGGGGATTGGGATATAATTTACATATAACGAATTGCACAGATTTTAAGAGAATAATTCAATGAGTTTTGACAGATGCATACATCCATGCAACCCAGACCCCTATCAAGATACAGATTATTCCCATCCCCACAATAAGATGCTTTGTGCCTACTTCCTTTCAGTCGACTCTCAGGAGCAAACAGGAGTCTGATTTTTTTCACTATCCACTAGTTTTTTCGGTCTTTGAACTCTATCAATGCAATCATATAATATATGCTCTCTTGTATCTGGTTTCTTTCACTCAGTAAAATGAGGGTCACCCATTTTGTTGGATTTATCAGTAGTTTCTCACAGGTTGGATTCCCCAGAAAGAGACAAAGATTAGCATGCAAGGCATCAATTAAGAAGGCCTCTTGGGATCTACAGCTTTGGAAGGGAGGGGAGAGAAGTAAAACTGAGCAGAGGGAGACATGAAGCTATGAAGCAGTCCCCACACCAGCTTCAGTGGATCCCAAGGAGAGCTCCCAGCAATGGCCGCCATGGATGCATGTGTGGTTCCTGCCTGCCAAGGGGAGCTCTGGAGCTGTATGACCTCTCAACATGATCTCAGGTTGGGTCACATTTTGCCCAACCCCGTGTGGATTGGGCTAGACGTGGACTGCCTCTCCAGGAAGAGGGTGGTGCTTTGGGCAAGGCTGTGTGTTTCAGCCAAGAAAATTCCACGTCCCCCTCTTCCAACTCCAAAAAAGGGCTGACTGCTGAGGGCTGTCTTCCAGCAATGCTCCCAGCTGATGGGGAATTAAGTCCTTTATTCCTGAGAGGTTTTTGGCTATCGTGAATAAAGCTTCTATGAACATTCTTAAACAGTTCTTTTAATGGGTATGTGTTTTCACTTCTCCTGGACAAATGCCTGCAAGGAGAATTTCTGAGTCATAGAATAGGTGTATGTTTAACTTTGTAGAAACTGCCAGACCAAATTTCTAAATTCCACATTATCATTTTATACTCCTGCCAACAATATATGAAAGTCTATTTGCTATATATTCTCCCCAACCGGTATAGCCAGTCTTTGTAATTTTAAGGAAGACTTGAAAATTTTCCTGACCACTTGGATGGGAATGTCAGAAGGGATTTCTGCTTGGATTAGAGTGTGGTCTAGAAATATTCTGAATTTATGATATACAAAAAGCATAAGTTCATATATACTTCCATAGCAAAAGTCACATTTAAGTTGTTGATTTCAAGTCCTCTGTTATTTTGGAGGTGTATTTCTGTATCCAAGTTTATTTCAAAATTACTTTATATTCTTAAAGTTCAAGTTGAACTTAAAAACCTAACATGAAGTTGAACCTCCTTAATGGTGAGGTTCTTTTGTAGTTGAAAATAAATAGGGTGCTCAGGTTCTTTTTCCTAACAGAGTCCTTCAATAAGTATATTTAAATAATGTGTTTTAATAGTAGCTAATTTCTGCTGTTCAGTTACTAGATGCAAGACCATGTCCTAATCAATTCACATGTACTACATCATTACAACCTTACAATTGATTCAGATACTATTATTATCACCCCCATTTACAAATGAAGAAATAATAGGGAAATATGGAGCTGCTTCTTTCATTCAACAAATATTTATTGCCACCAGTATGCAAGGGGAGAGAACTGTACAAAAAAAATCTTTTTCTTCATGGAATTTATATTCCAATAGTAGGAGAGAGAGAGGAAAAAGAGATAATGTGAGCAATTTCATTCTTGTGTATTGTCTATATTTTTTATTTGGGGTAGTAATTAGAAAGATAGAATAGTATAATGTATACAACTTACATTATTCTATATTACTATACTACTCTGTATTATGCAACACAATAGCCACAGCTGAATGTCTAAGTGTTGCAGATAATGGTTCAGATACTTCTTTGAGGGTCAAAAATGGATCACAAATAATAGTCATTAGGGCTTAGATTCACACTTTGGGCTGTCACTGAATTAAGTGATTCCTAAGAATTGCTTCTACAGTTCAGATATGCTGGGTGGAAGTGGACAATTCAGCTTTGCCAGTATAATTTTTTTTTTCAAAGTAATCTCTGTATCCAGCTTGGGGCTTGAACTCATGACCCCAAGATCAAGAATGTATCCTCCACTGGCTGAGCTGGCCAGGCACCCATCCACTTTAAAATTTTTGAATGAAATATGATGTAGGCTTATAAAAGCCATATATTTTGATATATAAACTACATGTGCCCTCAGTTATTATCTACAGCATATTTTTCTGGCTCTGGCCTGCTCTGAACTCATCAGAGGGGAAAGTGCTAGTTAGCTTAACCATCTAGTTACCATCCTCAGCTGCTAATGTCTCTTCCCATTCCCTGCTACTCCTCTCCCTCAATTCAAAGTAAGCGTCACATATATTCTACTTCTTCCAGTCCTCCATTTTTACTGAATAGATCTTTCTTTCACGTAATCTGCATTCCCACTTGTGTTAGTTATCTATTGCGGCATAACAATATTACCACAAGTTTTGCAACTTAAAACAATACGTATTCTCTTAGTTTTTGTGCATCAGGAGTTATGGCACCACTGAATGAGGTCCTCTGCTTAGAGTCTCAGGACCTCACAACCTGCAATCAAGGTGTCAGCCAGGGCTGTGGTCTCATCTGAGGCCTGACTGGGGAAGCCTCTGCCTCCAAGCCCAGTGAGGTTGCTGGCAGCATTTCATTCCTTGCAGAATGCCAGACTCAGTTTGTTGCTGGCCATGGGCTGGAGTTAGCCCTCTGCTTCTTGCCTCTCAGCCCTCTCCACATGGCAGCACACAGCATAACATTTACTTCTTCAAAACCAGAAATAGAGTGTCTCCTAACAAAGCAGACATTATACTCTTACATAGCACAATCCCACACATAATCCCATACATCCTTGCCATAGTCTATTGATTAGAAGCAAGTCATAGATCCCATTCATTCTCAAGGAAAGGAGCTCCCACAAAGGGGGCTACCTTAACATCTGTCCACCATATTACCAGGATTCCCATTAAGAAATATTTCTTGTGGGGCACCCGGGTGGCTCAGTTGGTTAAGCATCTGGCTTCAGCTCAGGTCATGATCCCAGGGTCCTGGGATCAAGTCCCACATTGGGGGGGCTGCTCATTGGGGGGCCTGCTTCTCCCTCTCCCTCTGTCTCCCACTCCCCCTGCTTGTACCCTCTCTCTCTATCAAATAAGTAAATAAAATCTTTTTATTTTAAAGAAATATTTCTTGCATTACGTCAGTCATATGTTCCCTTTCTGCAAAAGCAGAGTAAATTAGAATCCTCCCTCCAGTTTGCTAACCTGTGTGCAGTGATTTGTGAGTTAATGAGCATTTCTGTTTAGCTTTAGCACTGCTGTTTCTCAACCAAATCAATTTTTAACAAATAGATATAGGACAGTAATCTCAAAGGAGAAGTGGAACAAAGTTTTAACTGGGGACATTGAAGACATAAAGGTATGTATTTAGTAGATGCATATCAATGGGATTATGAAAATATTCAGATTCTATGTTTTCTCAATTAGTGAATCAAAAAAACATAAGGACTTACCTATAAATGGTATTCTTTTGACACTACTTCTATTGATTATCACTAGGACTGATAGTAAACCCACACTACTTTTACTTCATCCTCAATTTCTTTTTCCTGTGTCCCTGGGTATCCACAGGATTAAAAGATTCATTGGTACAAATCATCTCCCTCCCTCCTGTCCCTCTGTCCTTCCTTCCTTCCTCCCTTCTTTCCTTCGTTCCCTCATTGCTTCCTTCCTATCTGAAATACATAGTTCCTAAGCACTCACCCATATCCTGACTTTAGGCTGGTGTTACAGTGGTAAAGAAGACATGGCCTCCAAATGACATTCAGTTCAGTGCAAGAGACGGAGGAGAGAGCCTTGAGACAAATCCCATGGGGAAGTTGCTATAGAAATATATAAAGTTCCCAGAGGATTTAGCATCTAAGTCAACATACCTCTTAGAACATAAAATATAGGCAAACTGGAGGCCAGATTTTAAGAATCAATCAACCCCTGTTGACACAGAAATTAGAACCCAAAGGAGGATGAGTCCTCTAGATAGTAATAAAAGAAGGAGACACACGGAGATTTGAGAATCAAGGTTTTCAGTAAAATAGATAGATTATGCAATGAAAATAAGCTATGCATTTTTAGAGTAACAGCAGTGTTGTGAGGCTATGAAAGAAAAGTCTTATTCTGCCAATGGTAATGCCAGTTTTCAGAGTATGGTAGCAGATACTTCTATATTGCCATAAATAAGGGAATACAGCTCAATGTTCATGGTGGTTTTGCATAAAAATGAAAAAGTCTAGTTGAAATAGGGTAATATTTAACTTGGAAACAGAGCAAGAATTATCACCCTAAAGTCACAGATGAAAATGGGAAATGTATAGTAGAGTTAACTCTTTTATTAATAAATGTAGCTGAATATTATATTCATCATTGGTTCAAAGAACTATATCACCGTATGTCTCATTGGTTCACAAAATAATACTGTATAAGCACACCTATGAAGAAGAAATCGAATTATTCGAAGAAATAGTAAAATCTTGGGGGCTTCGTATAGGTTTTGGAATACTTTACAGAAAAGCAAAATTCACAACTTTTTCTCCTGCTACATGTCTTTTAAAGTATAACAATTAAACTTTCAGGTAAAACGTGCTTCTATCTTGTATATTGGGCTCTTCTCTCCCCTGTAGAAATTTCCCGTGTGTATTCTCATAAGCTGGGTAATGCAAATGCTTCAGTGAAAAAAACCTCATTGCTTGGGAGAGGGGTGTGTAAATTTAAAATGGCAATATTCCAAGCCCATTTTGTATGGCGACATTAATTGTGTGATTATATGATTTCTCCCTGAATAAATCTTGTTTTGATGAAAGATTAAGGTCTGAACACCTGCAAGGTGCCTCGCTCACCCCCACCCACTTCTCAGCTTCCATTCCCATCACCTGCTTGGAGAATGTGTTGGCTTTCCTTAACTGAGAAGTAATTTCCAGTTACTAAAATCCATTTTATATTATAAATCCTCTTCAATATGTACAACTTTTCCCTAGAGGGTTGTGTTGCTTGGAGACGTTTCTGAGACTTAAGACTAAGTTCTAATAAATTTAAATATGTTTTTAGGAACCAACCTTGTAGGGTTCTTTTTTCTGCTTTAAAATACCAGAAGTGGAATGCCTGCATGGCTCAGTTGGTTAAGCTCATCTGACTCTTGATTTTGGCTCAGGTCTTGATCTCAGGGTCATGGGATCTAGCTTGCATGCGGAATCCCTGCTCAGCGGGGAGTCTGCTTCCCCTCTCCCCCTCTTTCTGCCCTTCCCCCTGCTCCTGCACTCTCTCTCTCTCTAAAATAAATAAATAAAAATTTAAAAATAATAAAATAAAATACTAGAAGCATGAAAGTAAAGAACAGTTGAAGTTAAGCCTGTTAAATATGAGAAGCTATTTATTTTGTTTGTGATTCTCTTAAGATGCTATTTGGAGTTTTAAAGATACCATTGTACTACAAATAAAAAATATTGGGGAGAGATATTTACTTTAAAGGAAACAAAAACACACAGTAGATAGGAGTTCTTCATCCGTGTTTGGTTCTAGGATGCTGAACTCTTTAATAATGGAAGTGGTTTAAGTAATATTAATAATGAATCTGTATTTTTCTCCCTGAATGCAGGACAGTAGGTTTTAAATTCACTTCCCTATGGGGCATCTGGGTGGCTCCATTGGTTGGTTAAACATCTGGCTCTTGATTTCTGCTCAGATCATGATCTCAGAGTCCTGGGATGGAGCAGCTCATCCTCCTTCCCCTCCCCTCCAACCCCTCCTCTTCCTCCTCCCTCTTTCCTCCCGTCTCCTCCCCCTCCTCCTCCCTGCTTGGGATTCTCTCTCTCCTTCTCTCTGCCCCCACCCCTTGCATGTGCACATGCACTCTTTCTCTCAAAAATAAAGTAAATTCACCTCTCTACTAGTGATGTTTCAGCTCTTCCAACTTCCAGGTAGTTCTGTTTTGCATCTTGAGTTGTCTTCACCTACATCCCAATTACTTTTTCCATTCCAAAGTGTAGAGGATTCTCCGATGGCATGAGCCCCTGCTTTTCACGTGGATGAAGGACGATACTGAATGTACCAAAGCAATAAATCGCCCCTCTTGATTTTTAGTTCTTTCGTTTCTGTCCCCTTTTTTTATTCTCCTTCTTCTCTGTTCATTCTTTTTTTCTTTTCTTCTTCACCTTCATGAGCTTAATACTTAACTAATTTAATTTGTAACTTTATCCCTAAAGCAGCCTTCCTGCCTGCCTGCCTCCCTTTCTCACTCCCTCCCTTCATTCCTTTAAAATAAAGGCAGTTAGGGTTTTAAATATGCCTCTAATTACCCCCATTAACATCAACCCACATGTTCTGTGACACTTTCATTGTGGTTTCCTTCTAAACTTTTTATGAGTTACAATTTGATTTCCTTGTGTTTCTTAGGAGTACATTTTTTTTTAATTTCCAAAAAATATATGGGAGACATTTTTGTTTCTGTTTTTAAGTATTTTTCTTCTTGATTTGGAAATCAATACATTTAATTATGGTCAGAGATTGTGGACTGTTTAATATGAGGTCTTTAAAATTTATTTAGATTTTGTGTATGATTCAATATTAACTCAGTGTCTAGTTGCCATTTCTTGAGTACAGGTCTCTACATACATCTGCTGTCAAGCTTGTCATTTGGATTGTTCAGATCCCTAACCTTGAAAGTATTTTGTTTGCTTGATCTTACTACTTTTTGATGACATACTAAAAATTCTCCATTTTCTTGTGGGCTTGTCAGTTTATCCTTGCAATTCTGTTAGTTTTTGCTTTTCATATTTCAAGGTTCTGATAGTGGGGTATTCCCCTTAATAATTTGTATGTGCATCTTCTTGTTACCTTTTTTATCCTTTATAATAGATCCCTCTATTCTAGCAATATTTTTTTAAGATTTTATTTATTTATTTGACAGACAGAGATCACAAGTAGACAGAGATACAGACAGAGAGGAAAGGAAGCAGACTCTCTGCCAAGCAGAGAGCCCAATGCGGGACTCAATCCCAGGACCCTAGGATCATGACCTGAGCCGAAAGCAGGGGCTTTAACCCACTGAGCCACCCAGGCACCCCATTCTATTTATTATTTGAACTACAATTTTAATTCATCTATTTTTTAAAAAGATTTTATTCACTTATTTGATAGCTCACAAGTAGGCAGAGAGGCAGGCAGAGAGAGAAGGGAAGCAGGCTCCCCGCAGAGCAGAGAGCCTGATGCGGGGCTCGATCCCAGGACCCTGGGATCATGACCTGAGCCGAAGGCAGAGGCTTAACCCGCTAAGCCGCCCAGGTGCCCCTTAATTCATCTATTTTTTAAAAGATTTATTTATTTATTTTGAGAGAGACAGAGTGAGTATGGCGGGGGTGGGGGATTTGGACAAAGGGAGAGAGAAAGAGAATCCTCAAGCAGACTCCCCACTGAGTGCAGAGCCCAACCTAGGACTCAATCCCAGGACCCTAAGATCATGACGTGAGCTGAAATCAAGAGTTAGATGCTGAACTGACTAAGCCAACTAGGCATCCCAATTATTAATATTGATATATCAATTTTCCTTTGGTAAGCATTTGCTTGGTATGTATTTTTCATGCTTTTATTTTCACCTTTTTTTTGGCAGAGAGAGAAAGATATATAATATTTCTGCTTTCTCCAATCTTTTAGTGTCCATCATTATATAAGAATATTCCTTTCACATTTATTGCAATTATTGATTTGGACTTGCCTTGACAATCTTAATTTGCATCATCTTTTTTTAGCATGCTCTTTTTCAATTTTTTTTCTTTAATTTTCTATATCATTATTTGGGTTAGTAAAACTTCTATTTTTCCTTTCTTTTATTTGCTAACTTGGAAGCTCATTATTGTATTTTTCTTATTACTTGAAACAAGAAATTTTTCTAACAAAATCAAAAACTGTTCAACTTGTCTGTCTTCTTTATGGTCAAAATCAAGATGTTAACATATATTAAAAATTTACTGACTACCTCTCCATTTTGCATACCCAATCTTTTAGTAAGTCCACCATAATTTTATCAATTTCTGTACCCACCATTGTTTTTTGCATCTCACCCTTAATCTGGGCTCATTTTCTCTCTTGTTGAGGAATGTTCTGTAGAAGTACCTTTAGTGATTAACCACTTTTAGTGAGTGATTATTTGACTTAGTGAATGTTTATCTGGGTATGGAATTCTAAGTTGACAGTCATTTCTCTGTGACATCAAGAAAATATAATTCTGTTGGCTTCTTCGATTTATTGGGATTCCTTGATGTGGCCTTCCTTGTCTACTCACTACTTTTTTTTATTTTCTCTGTATCCTTAGTCCTCAATTTTACCAGATTGTGTCTAGATTTTCTTTCCTTGGTGACACCTAGCATTGTTTTCTTTCTCCCCTTGGATGTCTATTGAACATCTCAAAATTGGACCTATAATTTTCTGCTTTAAACTCACTCTACTCACAGTTGTCCCATTTTGATTCATGGCAACTTGGACCTTCCAGTTGCTCATACAAAATTTTGAAGTCATCCTTGCTTCATCTCTTTTCTCTCATGCCACACATTCAACCCATGAAGAAGTTTGGTTCTACCTTAAAATGGATCCAAAATCCAGGTACATTTCACCATTCCCACTGCTGCCAAACTGGTCTAAGTCACCATCATTTCCTGCCTGGATTATTTGTGTAGTATCTCTGCTTCCAACCTTGACTCCCCTGTCCTCTACTCAGAAGCCATAGTGATGCTAAAATATGTCAGATCATGGTTTTTTTGGTCAAAACTGTCCCTGCATATCCATCCCATTTGTAGTAAAAGCCAAAGTCCATAGTCAACTACAAGGTCTTACAAGGCTTATAATCACTTTCTCATCTGCACTTCCTTTAATACTCCAATCTCACTGCTTGAACATATAACTTATTCTTATCTTTGTATTAATTGGCCTTTCTGCTAGGAATGCTTTTCCTTCAGATAGCCACATGGCTAACTCCATCACCTGGTTTGGGTCTATACTCAAATAGCCCCCTTTCAGTGAGAACTACCACGACCATCCCATGCTAATCCAGTCTCCTACTCTTCTCTGTTTTATTGCACTTCTCATCTAAACTGTTATAAAATTTACCTACTTATTGTGTCCATTGCTTATTTTCTGTCCTTTCACTAAATTGTAAGTTCTGTGAGTGCAGGTATTTTTATTTCATGTTTAATTCTATATACCAAATACTTAGAACAGAGCGTAATAAAAGAAGAAGCATAATAAATATTTGCTGGGTGAATAATGAGCCAATAAGTAATTCTTATTTATACAGAACTATCATTCATATATATATAATATAATATAATATAATATTATATAATATAGTATAATATGATTTGTATTTTCTCAGCACAGGAATATAATGAGATAAAGTTACAACCCAAAAGTCAAGTAATTGGTAAATAGTTCCACAAACTTGGCTATAGTCATACCATGGAACACTACTCAACAAAAAGGAACAAAATACTGATACGTACATGGATAAATATCAAAAACATTATGTGAGGGGCACCTGGGTGGCTCAGTGGGTTAAAGCCTCTGCCTTCGGCTCGGGTCATGATCCCAGGGTCCTGCAATCGAGCCCTACATCGGGCTCTCTGCTCAGTAGGGAGCCTGCTTCCCTTCCTCTCTCTCTGCCTGCCTCTGCCTACTTGTGATCTCTGTCTGTCAAATAAATAAATAAATAAAATCTTAAAAAAAAAATTAAATGAAAGAAGCCAGACATTAAAAACCTGCATATGGTGTTATCTCATTTATGTGAAGTTTTAGAGAAGTCAAAACAACAGGGATGGGAAGCAGGTCAGGAGTCCTCCAGTGCCATTGGGTGGGACGGGGATTAACTTCAGGACATGAAAGAACTTTTGAGGGCTCTCAAAGTTTTCGGAAACTTTACTGTGGTGGTAGTTATACTATTTTTTACCAAAACTCGTTGAACTGTTTACATAAGATAAATAGATTTTAGAGTTTATAAATTATTCCTCAAAAATCTGTAAGCAATAAACAAACAAACACAGTTTAGATGATCCACATGTCATCAAAATTTAATCTGTCTTTGATTTAGGAAGCATGTCACCGTCTGGAGGCATCTTCAGAATCAATTGCTGCCTCTGTGCTGGAAAGATGCAGATTTGGCAATTGACAAAGTTCAGAGCCTCCTCTGTAGCAGCCTATTGCTCATCCTTAATCCCAGGTAGAACAAATCTCTATCATAGTACTCACTGTCATAATCCTTTACGTGTAAGCCACAATGTCCACCCTCTACAGCATATATGTATATATATATATATGGATCTGCACTATGAACTCCCACCAGGATAGGGTCTGCGCCCCACTTATGTCCCATGCACGATGGGTACTGGCCTGATGGGTGGTGCTTAGTCCGTGTAACTGAACGACTAGACGATTATTTGTAGCATGGCATATAAAAGCAAATTAACAGTCATTGACAGACTTGATAATATTTTGCTAGGGAGTCTGTATTACTATTCTCAAAATCATACATAGAGTTCCAGGTGATTTTTTTTTTATCCATACTTCAGGTTGCTGTAATTGTGGAGGTAATGTAAATGCTTATTCTTTTATTCATCCCTTATGTATTGAATGCTCTCTATGTGCCAGACATTTGGTAAGTCCTATGGATGGATGTGGTGGTTAATAGAACAAGCATTTGGGAGTGCTTGAGTGGCTCAGTTGGTTAAGCATCTGCCCTTGGCTCAGGTTGTGATCTCAGGGTCCTGGGATCAAGCCCTGCATGAGGCTCCCTGCTCAGCGGGGACTCCACTTCTCTCTCTGTCCCTCCCCCTGCTTGTGCTCCCATCTGCTCTTTCTCTTTGTCTCTCAGATAAATAAAATCTTAAACCAAACAAGCATGATTTGGGCCTTACCTTAAGCAATTATTTTCTGTAAATTGGGCAGTAATTATTAAAGATGTCTTTAACGGTTGGTCTCTATAGATTTTGATCAGTAATTAAAGATTATTAATTTTACAGCAGCTGTCAGGGGCTTAGACTCTGTGGATGAGTAATTTGTCTTTCCTGTGGAATGAAGTGCAGCAAATTACACACTATTTCTCCTGCGGTGGAGAAAATTTGGGGGAAAGGAAACTGCAGCACCACCCATAAGGTCTTTATTTTCCAGGATAAATCTTCCCAACTGTCCAACTCAGTCACTAAGTAAGCACACGTGAGATCCACCACACCCTCTGCGGAGACTCACTTGGGGCAAGGCAGGGGCAAGGTATTTTGGTAATCCTAGCTTGAGCAAGCAGTAGAAGGAAAACTCAGGAAATAAATCCTATAAAAATATGAGAACAATAGGAAAGAAAAGCCTGTTTTACAGGTTTGTTTCCTGTTCTAATACTTGTGGAATGTGTTTTTCTCTTCTGTTGATGCATAATATGACTAGAAAATTCTTTTCTTAATCAGAATTCTCCTTTGTCTGTTTATATCATCATGTTAAAACTAAAATCTCTCAGCATTAGTCCACATAAAAGGCATAGGAAGCATTTGGTCGCAATGCTATAGCATAACATTTATAAAAGTAAACAGTAGTTACATATACAGAATTTCAACTGAAATTATAAGATCCAGTAAAATTTTAACTTGCATTTTAGTAATTATATTTTTCTAAGTAAGCTTCCTTTCACAAAATGTAGCCAAGTTTTGGAGTAATACAAAGTTTTAAAAACCTGGCAGATATTTTTTAAAAGTGCCTTAATACTTAAAAATGTTTGTATATTGTTTTTTGTTTCTGGGTTATGTATTCTTTTACCTGATTATTAGAACCCCTTGTGTTAAAATAACCTTCCAACTTTAAAAATTGCCCTCTAGCGTGCTTGCTTCAGCAGCACATATACTAAAAAAATAAAAACTACCCTCTAGCACCTCCATCAGCGGAAAAAAGAAAAGACAGTTTTCTGCTTTTTAGTCAATCTGATTATGGTAAGTAGAAAGAAAATAATTGGCTAACATAGTAGTCTTAGATGACCTGTGAATTTCTGTTGTTTCTTCTGACTGTTGTTATCTAGAAAACAAACTAGTACATTGGGGGAAAAAATTCCTGGGAAATTACTCAGTTTTAATCACTTTCATTTCCTTCCCAGTAGGAAAGGGTTTTTCTTTGACTGTAATTCCCCTGACTCAGGGACATGTCTGTAATTCACCAAATTTTCATGGCCAAGGCCAGGAATAAGAGCGCCAGTTAAGAGAATCTTTGTCTTCTCGTACATGTACATGGCCACCACCAGCCACCTTGCTTCCTGGACCACCACTGTTCTGACCAACCATCTCATCTGTTGGGAGCTTGCTGAACCCTTCTCTCCCACCCAGCTGCTGGTATCTCAAAATGGGTCTTGTGGCATCCGGGCAAAGCAGACCCTCAGGATGTGTACTCATGGCATTTGTGTTCTGAGGGAGAAAGATCTCACTCTTTCTTCCACTTCAAGCTTAGATTTGGCCACCTGGAAATGACTGGCAGTCACCTAAAGCATAGGATTTGGTAGTGATGACAGTTCTAATTATACAGCATCTTCTCTAGCCACCAAATTGTGTGTCTACAATTTGGACTTGGATCTAGTAGGTATGGACCTTTCCACAAACAGATAGCTAAAGTTTGGGTTTATTTATGCTTTTTACTTTTATCTAGTAGATCTAGTGATTTCCATCCAGCAGGGGTGCAAGTGTAACTTTGGGTACCCCAGCTAGGAGAGCTTCATAACTTCAAATCAGACCAGTGAAATCTGTGTGAGAAGGTAAACTGCTTGAAAACCTCAATGTGAGCCTACAACCTTTTTGTCAAAAGGCAAACCAGATACAGGAAGGGGAAATTCTATCTAACTAATCCACTCACTTTAACTTCTTTCTGGAAGTAAATGAATAAATCTTTCAGGGATTGAAAGATATTTAGACTGTAGGGTGGAAAAATCAGTAGATACCATCATTTTATATTTTTAGGAGAGCTTAACATAGACTATTCCTCAGTTTCAGTCATGGTATGACCTGATGACAGGATTTTATTAAGGATGAAAGTAGTGGTATGCCGAAGGCAGCTCATCGAAGCAAGTTGTTAAATTTCCAGGAATTTTGCAAACGAATTGACATAAATTTTGCAAGCCAGTTGATTGCTTGTTGAATTGGCCATTGTAGGAACATTTACATTAAAGAAATTGGCAAATACTACGTACACGTCACAAACCAATCTTGTCCCCCATCCCCAGACAAACCCGAGTATTGAGTATTTATCAGGATATCGCTGGATAAGAGTTTGGTTTAGAAATACCGACCAAAGAGCAGGACCAAAGGGATAAATGCTGAAGAATTAAAAATAGATGGCTTCCTCAAATTTAGATGTTGGTACTAATCTTTTTTTTTTTTTAATATTTAATTTATTTATTTGACAGAGAGAGAGACAGCGAAAGAGGGAACACAGGTAGAGGGAGTGAGAGAGGGAATAGCAGGCTTCTGGAGGAGCAGGGAGCCCAATGCAGGACTGGACCCCAGAACCCCGGGATCATGACCTGAGCTGAAGGCAGATGCTTAATGACTGAGCCACCCAGGTGCTCCAGCACTAATCTTATTTAACATTTTTATAAACTCCCTAGAAAGAGATAATACACAGAGAAATATCCATATTTTTCCGATGACATTAAATGTTCCCATAATTTAGCCATAAACTGTAGGATTAACACCCAGAGCTCTTAGTAAGACTGTATATTGGCTGAATAATTATCTTAATAAGGCAAGAAAAAGACAATTTTGGAAATTTTCTTAAGATAATCTTGTTAGATGATAAATTCTAACATGATGACCTATAAACTGAATTTAGGGATTTCTGTAGACTTTTTCCTATGTTCGTTAGTATAATTTGTTAGCCTTGATAAAAAGGCAACAAAATAGAGTAACTGTCCCACTCTTATAAAGAAACCTTGATGCACACTTATTGCAGTTTTTGGCTGACATGTTTCAAGGATAATGTAATGGAACTGGAAAAGTTTCAGAGAAAAGGGTGTAACCTGATCGGGGGATTATAAGAATCTCACATGAGGCTAAGATTATATGAATTAGCAAATCCTGAAAGGTTTTGAGTAAGGTAAATATAGATGGATTTAGCAAATCCTGAAAGAAGAGAACTACAGAGTACCCCTTTGATGTTTGAAATAAGAATTTGTAGAAGAAATAAAAAAAACACATTATTTCTCAAGGAAGAGAAATAATGATAGCAAAAATAGCCTCATTTAGCCTTTGTCCATTTAGAAAAAATCATTACATTTACATAATTTTTAAGGTTTTATTTATTTATTTGAGAGAGAGTGAGAGCATGAGCCGGTGGGGCAGAGGAAGAGGGAGAGAGAATTTGAAGCAGACTCGCCTGAGGGAGGAGCCCAACCAGGGCTCAGTCCCCACCACCCTGAGATCATGACCTGAGCAGAAACTAAGAGGTGGATGCTTAAAGGCCTGAGCCTCCCTGGTACCCCTCCATTTACATACTTTTTTTTTTTTAAGAGATTTTATTTATTTATTTGACAGACAGAGATCACAAGCAGGCAGAGAGGCAGGCAGAGAGAGAGAGGAAGGGAAGCAGGCTCCCCGCCGAGCAGAGAGCCCTATGTGGGACTCGATCCCAGGACCCTGGGATCATGATCTGAGTTGAAGGCAGAGGCTTTAACCCACTGAGCCACCCAGGCGCCCCCATTTACATACTTTTAATGTGCAAAATTTGCCATACCTTTCTTATGATCAGTACCTCCCTTATTAATTGGGCTCAATCAATGGAAGGAAGAGTTTGAAGTTCCCTCCTCTCAATTTCAGTTGAGAAAACACTTAACTTGAATTTTTTTTTTCGTTATTGTTTTAAGGCAAACTTATTAAAGCAAAGAAATGGAAGGGCCATTATAATTGTTTCCTCTCACTGATGAGTCCCCCAGGTGGGATGTGTTCCCAAAATACAACAGTTTTGCATTTTTTTCTTAAGATTTTATTTATTTGACAGAGAGAGACACAGTGAGAGAGGGAATACAGCAGAGGGGGTGGGAGAGGAAGAAGCAGGCTCCCCGTGGAGCAGGGGGCCGGATGTGGGACTTGATTCTAGGACTCTGGGATCATGACCTGAGTGGAAGGCAGTTGCTTTACGACTGAGCCACCCAGGGGCCCCACAGTTTTGCATTTTATAAAGAAATTTAGTTGATTTCATTTCATTGTCCTAGTTAGAACTCACATCTTGGTTAATCCTCAGTTTCATTAAGAAAAAAAAAATCAAGTGTCTTAAGAATGAATTAGGCAAAGGGAAATAGATAATTGATCACACTATTATGGGGGAAAAAATTCTCTGCAATAGAGGGTGGACTATTTGGGTGTGAACAAAATCGGGCAACATGCATAATTATGATGAAACAGACAAGTAAATGCTTTTCAAAAAACAAAGTAAGGCTGTGTGTGATCCTAGTAATACAAACTTCAGAAAAAAAAGATTTTCACGCTTAAGGTATTAAATAAGTTAGATTATTGTTTCATTATATATATTATATATAATAGCTTTTAATATTTAGATTGGAATGTCTAGGATAATCTAAAAAATGAACGCTGTGGCAAATGCACTAAATATATTGCAGTTAATTTTTCACTTTTTAATGAAATATACCCATTCAGAAAAATGCACAAATCATAGTATACAGTGAAATTTCATCAAGTGAACACATTTATGTGCTCTAATGTACAATGTACATTGTCTGTCTAATGTACAATCTATTGATATATATATATGTACAGACACACACACACATACATATACATATATACATTTGATGAGTAACCTATGGAGTGTATATTATATTATGTATATGTATAATTTATGTATAATACATACAATATTTTAATATACACTCCATAGATTACTCATCAATTGTATATACCAAGAGTATCTATATTCATATTTTTAAGAAGTTTGGGGTTGAGATTTGTTTGTGGGAGGATTTAATTCAACTTTTAGGGAATGTTAGCTCCTAAAACAAATTCCCATTTTTTTTTGTTGTTTTTCCCATTTTGTATATTTAAACACCTTACCACAAGGTTTCAGAGATTTCACAGTGATTTATAGGAGAGGTGAGCTTCCTGGAATTTAGGTGGCAGAGAGCAAGGTCTGTCCTTTGCTGGTCTCACACATAGATCCATCTATCAGATTTATTGTTCAGGGTAGCTGAGGCCACTAATGTTTCTTGTTTGTTAAAAGGAAGCTAATTTAAGGAGGAAAGTCCCACACAGCAGACATCTACCAGTCCTGCAGCAGTGCCAACAGAACGTGAGGAAGAAATCAACTTTAAAGAACAAATTTTGTTAAATTAAGTACCGTGACTAAGTACTTTAATTCCTTTTCTTATAGCCCTAAGGGATCATTTGACATTGAACCTTTTAAGTGAAGCGGGAGTCGCTTGAACTCTCTGCTACCCTGGGGGGGTGCCGGCCTCACAGCCCCCGCGGGCGCCGCTGGACCCGAGGGGCCTCTCCCCTCCCCACTGCTCAGCCCCCTACACCCATTTCCCCCGCTCCTCTCCCCCGCGCCCTCTCCCCTCCCTCCTCCCCCGTGACCCCTGACCCCAGCTAATCTGCATAGAGGAATGACAGGCATCCGCTGGGCAGGATCCGCCTCGCCGGCTGCGGCCGGCCGGGCCGGGAGACCCGCGCGGGGGAGAAGGTGAGGGATTCCGGAGGGCCGCTCCGCACAGCCCGGGAAATGGGCGCTTGGAAACCTGCCTGCGAGCGGACCCATGACCGAAGGACCAAAGGAGCCGCGTGATCGCCAGACCTGGCCCCGCGACCCCAGACATGGGCCAGACCTCGGTCTCCACGCTGTCCCCGCAGCCCAGCAGCGGTGAGTCCGGGGCGCGCGGGGCGCCCCCGCCGCGCGGGCGCTGGGCTTGCTCAGGGCAGCTGGGACGGCCGAGGGCTCCGCGGCAGGTCGGGCTCTGCCCGAAGCCGCCAAGTCCCTCGGAGAAACCCGAGAGGTAGCGCTCCCCCAAACTCTTTGTCGCGGAGAAGTGGAATGCGTTTTGGGATCCAGCCGATTTCACCTTAAAGGCACAGGCTCCTTTTTCCGTAGGCGCTGCCTCGCCCGGGTGTTTCTCTGAGTTTCTGCCGAGCCCGACCGTGGCGAGGAAGGCCGTTTGCGAATTGCGGTGTTTTTAAAACGCGAAACTCAGAGAGCAAGACAGACGTGCCAACAGGTTTTTCTGTGTGTACGCTTGGCTTCCGAACAGACTAGGACCGAAGGCTTTCAAGCTTGTCAACTGATGGATGGTTTGTTTTCGGAGTAGAAGTGCTGATTGCTTTCTCTGATCCTGGCAGAACTCTGAATACTCAGAAACTAGCTTTAAAAGGGCTTCCTCGTTTCTAAAGACCATTGTTTTGTTTTTGTTAGCCACCTACGCTGTAACATTGGGGGGAAACGTACCTCGCAGACTCAGTTATCCAGGGCTGAAGTTCGTTTCATGGAATCGTGGGTAACGTTTCTAAGTTACAGTGATCTGTTGAAAAAGTTTTTTTTTTTTTTCCCATTTTCTTTCAAAAAGGGAAGGAAGGTAAGCTTGGCATTTCTCCAGCAAAGTAGGGAGAAACAACTTCTTGGTGGCGTTACTTGTGATTGGATAATGGAATAAATGTAAACTCTCCTATTTTGGTATTTTTTTCCACCAACATTAAAAAAATAAAAACCCTCAAAGGGTTTTTATTTTACGTTATTCCTTGAGATATCTGATATACTTTTAAAATTGTGTAAACATTAACAGGATCTTGTTGAAAGGAAGTGACAGGGCAGAGATGAAGGTTTTTTTTTAATCAGCTCCAGGATGGCTCCCAGCTAGATAGCATTCTATCATGCCAACTTACCCCACATGGGTTTGTTTATACTGCGGAGCTTCACACCCTGAGAAATCATAAGCTTTGTTGGGGCTTATTTTAATGTCCACAGAGGAACCCTCTACAAAGGAGAGAAATCAAAATCCCAAAAAAAAGAAGATCACACCTTCCCTTCCTGTTAAGGACAAGGTTGTACAAAGCTCTAGAACATCAGAGACTTCATATTGATGGCTTCTGGGGATGGGATGGGCAGGGGAGGGTGTTGATTAGGATCTTAACTTTAGTAAACTATCTTGTGCAAATGAGGCTTCCTTTCCTTTGTCTTACTCTAAAGCAGGGTGACTTCTTTCATTTTAAGGAAGAGTTAATATTTTAAATTTCTGCACTGGTAAAACAGAATTAAATCAGTGCTCAAATACAACAAGTAGAAAGTACTGCCCTGAATTTAGTTCTTTTGCTGCAAAATATTGTTAGAGTTAATATGAGAAAAGTGAATTTTGCCTTTACGAAAAGCGAGGAATATTACATAACTGATCACTAAGAAGCAGAGTAGAATCTTAGAATATGACTGTCCTAGCTCTTACCCAGTATAGCAAAAAATACCCAGATTTCTATAAATCCCAATAAAATGACTAATCATATCGAGAAATTGTGCAGCTGGTTTATACAAAAATTAATTTAAACAAAAAGTTATGCTTAATCATAAAAGATATTTGATTTGGGCTTTTGTAAAATAATCATAGACTACAAGTCAGCTTCCTTTTCAACTCTCTTGATTTTAATCTCTTGAACTTTCAGCTTAGGGCTGCATCTGTTTCTCTACGTTTTAGGAAGACTATTAAGCATTATTTCTGAAAACATGCAGTTAGAACCATTATTTCTATTTTTTAAAAACAACTTGATTGACATATAATTAATATACCATGAAATTCACCCACTAAAAATGTACAATTTGTTATTTGTTAGTGCATTCAGTGTTGCACGACCATCAATCTCTTTTCCCAGACTACTCAACCCCCAGCCCCAGGCCTAATGAGCCACTAATCTACTTTCTAGCTTTGTAGATTTGCTATTTCTGAACATTTCATATGAATGGAAACATACATCACACACCCTTTTGTGGCTAACTTCTTTCACTATCAGGGCCCGATAACATTTCCTTGTATGGACATACCACATTTTAGCTATCCAGTTGGTGAACACTTGGGTTATTTCTCTGTTTTGGTTCTATGAATAGTGCTGCTATGAACTTCATGTGCAAGTTATTGGTGAACGTATGTTTTCATTTCTCTTTGGTATATTCCTAAGAGTGGAATTGCTGGGTATCACATGGTAACTTTATGTTTGTGTTACGTTTTAGGGAACTGCCAAGCAGTTTTCCAAAGCAGCTGTACCATTTTACATTCCGACCAGCAGTGTATGAAGGTTTCCATTTATCCACATCCTTGCCAATACTTGTTATTTATCTTTTTGATTGTGGCCATTCTAGTAAATGTGAAGTTGTATCTCATTGTGGTTTTGATTTGCATTTTCCTAATTACTAATGACATTGAGCATCTTTTCATGTACATGTTGGCCATCTGTATGTCGTCTTTGGAAAAATGTCTATTCAGATCCTTTGCCCAATTTTAATTGGATAATTTGACTTTCTGTTATTGACATAAAAGACTTCTTTATGCACTGGAGATTAAGTCATTACCAGATATGTGATTTACAGATACTTTCTCCCATTCTCTGGGTTGTCTTTTCACTTTCTTGATATGGTTTGCCTTTCAGAATTTTGAAAAATTTTTTTAAAGATTTTATTTATTTATTTGAGAGAAAGAGAGAGAGAGAGCATTAGTGGGGACGTCAGAGGGAGAAGCAGACTCCCCGTGGAGCTGGGAGCCTGATGTGGGACTCAGTCCCAGGACTCCAGGATCATGACCTGAGCTGAAAGCAGTCGCTTAACCAACTAAGCCACCCAGGTGCCCAGAATTTTGAAAGTTTTATTATTTTGTGTTTATCTTCTTTTTCTTTGTATTTTTAGTTATATCTAAGAAACCATTGTATAACCAATGCCAAGAAGATATACACCTGAGTTTTCTTCTGAGAGTTTCATAATTTTAGCTTCTACATTTAGGTCTGTGATACATTTTAAGTTAATTTTTATGTGTGGTGCTTTGTAGGGTTCCAGTTTTGTTCTTTTCCATGTGGATATCTAGCTGTCAACACTATTTATTGAAAAGATGATTCTTTCCCTTTTGAATTGTCTTGGCACCATGTCAAAATAATCAGCTGACAGTATATGTAAGGGTCTGTTTTTTAATACTTCACTTCTGTTCCATTAGTCAGTATGTCTATTAATATGCCACACTGTGTAGATTACTGTAGCTTTGTATTAAGTTTTAAAACAAAAGAGTGTGTCATCTTTGTTCTTTTTTTTTTAAATTTTTGTTTTTTAAAGATTTTTTTTTTTTAAAGTAAACTGTACACCCAGTAATGGGCTCGAAATCACAACCCTAAGATCAAGAGCTGTGTTCTCTACCAACTGAGCCAGCCAGGTGCCCGAACTTGGTGCTTCTTTTGCAAGATTCTTTTTGCTATTCTAGTCCTCTTGATTTTTGTATGAATCAGTAGCCTTGTCAGTTTCTGTAAAAAAGCCATCTGGGACTTTGATAGGGATTGTGTTGAATAACACTATTCTCCTAACAATATGAAGTATTAAAAATAAAAACAACATCAAGTCTTTCAGTCTGTGAACACAAATGTCTATTTATTTAGATCGTCTTTGATTTCTTTCCACAATGTTTTGTTGTTTTCAATGTATAAGTATTGCTTTTTCTTTTTTAAATTTATACCTTTGTATTATTTTTGATGCTATTATAAATGAAATTATATTCTTATTTCATTTTCAGAATGTTGCTACCTAGCATATAGATAGATATATAAAAATAAGTTTTTATATATTGATCTTATACCCTGCAAACTTGTGGAACTTATTTTTTAGTCCCAATAGTTTTTCAATGCATTCCTTAGGATTTCTATATACAAGATCTATATACAAAATCAGGTACAAATAGAGATAATTTCAGGTACAAAGAGAGATAACTTCTTGTTTTCCAGTCTGAATGCCTTTTATCTCTTTTCCTTGTCTAATTGCCCTAACTTTTTATATACTGTCATGTTGAATGGAAGTGGCAAGAGTGAACTTTTTAAAGAAAACGTTAGCAGAACGTTTAATTACATCAGTTTCCCCTCAATACACTAGTTATTTAATCATGATTATATATATATATTTTTAAATTTTTTTTTAAGATTTTATTTATTTATTTTGTTTTTTTGATAGAGATCACAAGTAGGCACAGAGGCAGGCAGAGAGAGAGGGGGAAGCAGGCTCCCTGCTGAGCAGAGCGCCCGATGCAGGATGCGGGGCTCGATCCCAGGACCCTGAGATCATGACCTGAGCCGAAGGCAGAGGCTTAAACCACTGAGCCACCCAGGCGCCCCTTAATCATGATTATATTGATCATTTCTATTTGTTTGCAGGAGGTTCTTCCACTAGCAGCTCCCATGATTCCCACTGCATTATTTTTCTTGCCAGACTTAGTTCATTTCCAGCCTAAAGAATCATCTCTTCTAGTTGGCCACACTGAAGCTGGGCTTCTAATTTCTTAACATCTGGTTCGGCTTTAAGCATACTCAGCTATTCATTTGTAATCTGTTCTGTATAGTTTCTATATGCTGCACTTGTAGGAATTTGCTCAAGAACATCAAGAATCTTTGTGTATAATAGTCGTAGCCTCTTGTGTGTCTCACATACAGCCAGTCGCTCAAGGCTGGTGGTCTTCAGCAAAACTGCCATGACACAGCCCAAGAGTGAATGTTCTTGTTTTCTTCCTGATCTAAGGGAGGAACAAGCAGTTTTTACCTTTTAGTGTCAAGTTGTCTGTGTTTTTCATAGAGGCCTTTTTATAAAAAAGTTCCCTCCTGTTCCTAGTTTGTGAGCCTCTTTGTCATGAGGAGTCAAAGGCTTTTTTTTTTCCTTTGTTGAGATATTCATACAGTTTTTTGTTCTTCATTCTACATTAATTGATTTTCAGATGTTAAACCAAGTTTGCATTCCTGGAATAAGGCTTACATGGGTATGTTGCACAATCCCTTTTAAGTATTGCTGAATTTGGTTTACTAGTATTTTAGTGAGTATTAGATCCATTATTTCTCAGCATAGGCTAAACAGATATGTCTCCAAGGAGGGTGGTTTCAATACCCTCGGGCCTTGTGCCCCCAAAACATATGAGACTTCAATATTCTGCTGACCAAGTACAAAGCATGGTCGATTGGACACAATAAATGTTTATTGAATATATGAATCAATCAACAAATATTCTCAATGAACAGCCTGATCCCTTTAAGCCAATGGTCATATGAATGAGGGTTTTGTTTGTTTGTTTTTTACTTTAAGAATTGTCTGTTGCTCTGGCTCTCTTGTCTGAAGGGTGGTGTCTAAATCTAGTAACCATTCCTCCCATCTTCTTAAGCACCACCCCACCCCCACTGTGTCACAGGGACCAACTCTTGGCTTCTTGGCCTCAGTAAAAGGGTAGAGAAAGCCACTCTTTAATTTTTAGGAGACAGCAAACAAGTGAATAAAGTATTCAGCATCACACGTAGGCCATGATAGAACCTCTATCTATCCGTGTTTCTGGGTTTTCATAGTTTGGTCAGGCCCAGGTCCTGCCCAGAGCACTCACCCATTTCTGTGTAAACCTGGTGTAGGAAGAGATCATGAAGGCAGAAATGGATAGTGTTTATCTTCCTTAATGAAAATAACATGCACATGATCAGAAGTAAAAATTTATAAAACAATTCAGGCTAAAAGTGAGTTTTTCTCCCTCCTAGACCCACAGTCTCTTCCCAATTGTACCCTGGAATGAACAACTTTTGTTTTGTTTTGTTTTCAGAAAGTTTTCATTCAAGTATGTGTATCTTTATCAAAACACAAGCAAGACCTGTTATATACTTACTGCTCTAGAGTTTGAGTTTTTCATGTAATGTAGCTTCAAAATATTCCAATATTGATATTTTTAATCCTATAAACAAGCAATTTTATAATATGTAGACATATCATAATTTTTGAAAAGAGCTCTATTATGTTTTTATATTGTATGCTTGTATTTTTACGTTGTTCTGGGGTTCTTTTGCATGTGTGTTATTATGAAGAATGCCGACATGAACATCTTTATCTAAACATCTTGAACTACATGGAACAATAAAATCCTACCAGTGGCATTGTCAAGTCAAAAGATTTGTATATTTTATTTTGATAGTCTTTGGCAAATTACTCTCAAGAGGCTGTATATCAGTGTATCTGCTCAGTATATGAAAATTCTTTTTCTGAACTCCCACCAATACTGCATGCATATCAGGTTCTCTTTTAGACCCTACAGAGCTTTGTGAGAAACTGAAGTCATTCCCTCTGGGTGAGGCAGCCCTGCAGGCACAGGATTTAACAAGTGGAACATTAGCAGGAATTCAGTCCCAGCTCGGTCCCTGGCCTAGATGCCCTTGTGCAGTGAACACTGTGCACAACTATACAGGACCACAATGTTATGCATAATTAATTTGAAAAAAAATCCATGTCAATCTATATGCAAAATGGATAGCTCACTTCGATTATGAGTTAAGTGGAACATTTGTATTTCTTTTTCTCTGAATTGCTTATAGCAAATCTTAGAGATCTTTGTTTTAAGGAGATTAGCCTTGTGCTTATCATGTATTATAAACATTTTCCTTTTTTTTCTTAAATTTGTTTGTTTTTCATAAAAACTGTTTTCATGTAGTCAAATCGATCAATTATTTTCTTTCTTACAAACCAGAGTTAAGAATCATGTTCTCGTTTGCTGTTTATCTCATATTTGAATATTGGATCTCTGTAACTTGCTCTGATTTAAAGTGAATGATTTAATGATACTAAGTTTTTAAGCTATGTATAGCAAAAAACCCATCATCAGCAAATTGAAAAAGGAAATCATAAAGTTGACAAAATTTGTATGGTATACGGAAAGTAATGATAAATATCTTAATGTACTAAAACCCTTAAAAATCAGTAAGAAAAAAATAAAGGCTCAAATAGAAAAACAAGAAAAGAACATGAATAGGCATTTTTCAAAATATCTGATGGCTATAATTGTGAACTCACTGTAGGTGAGGAACTATTCTAAGTACTTTGCTTGAATTAACTTTTTTAAAGATTTTATTTAGTTATTTGACAGAGAGATAGATAGAGAGCACAGGTAGACAGAGTAGCAAGGGAGAGGGAGAGGGAGGCTCTCCGCTGAGCTAGGAGCTGGTTATGGGGATCCCAGCACCTTGGGATCATGACCTGAGTAGTAGGCAGCCATTTAACCAACTGAGCCACCCAGGTGTCCTTTGAGTTAACTTTTTAATCCTCACAACATCCCTAAAGGGTAACTACTATTAATATCCCCATTTTACAGATGCGGAAAACTAAAACACAAGAGTTAATTTGCCCAATTTCTTAATCAAAGAAGAGACATTATTTACCAGTTGTTATATGAAATAGTTTCAGCAGTTCAATGAAAAAAAAAAAAAAGATGCTGTTGATCATCTATGAATTGAGCAAGGATTTAAAAGAATTATTCTCAGACAATCGTGGTAGTTTAAATTGGTACATCCTATCAGAAGAGCGGCTTGGTAATATATATTAGACCCCTTAAAATATGCATACATTCAGACCGAGCAGTTCCACTTTTGGAAGCATATTGAAAGGGAAATAATTACTTGCCCACTGGGACAGTGTTTATTAAAAGCCAAAAATTGGAAGTAGCAGTCGAACACCAAGAAATTTTGTCCAATTAATTGGGATACAGTTATATAATGAAATAAGCCATTTAAAAATGGTGTAAAATACGGGGTACCTGGATGGCTCACTCAGTTAAGTGGCCAACTCTCGTCTTTTTTTAAAGATTTGTTTATTTGGGAGGGAGAGAAAGAGCATGTATACGCAGGTGCACACGTGTTGTGGGGGAGGGAAAAAGAGTCTCCAGTAGAGTCCTCCTTGAACAGGAGCCCATCGCAGAGGTCTTAGGACCCTGAGATCACAACCTCAGTTGAAACCATGAGTCTGACATTCAACCAGCTGTGCTACACAGGCACCCCTTAAGTAGCCGACTCTTGATTTTAGCTCAGGTCATGATCTCAGGGTCCTGGGATCGAGCCCCGCGTGGGCTCTGTGCTCAACGGGGAGTCTGCTTAAGGATTCTTTCTCTCCCTCTGCCTCTCCCTCCTGCTCACAAGCACTCTCTTTCTCTCAAATAAAGAAGTAAATAAATAAATAAATCTTTTAAGAAAATGGTGCAAAACATAATTTTGAAAAGTTATTTTTATAATAAATAAAAATATTAAAAGGCAGGTTTAAAATAAAATTCTTTTTAAAAAATATGTGCATGATGAGAAATCTAGACAAGGGTGAGGAGAGAGAGAGGGAGGGGGGGATTTCATTGCTGAGGAGGTAGTGTGACAGTCTTGGCTTTCCTCTGCTTTGAACAGGAACATAACCAGGACTTCCACATCCTGTGTCCACCTGGACCTCCACTGGAATTAAAGCCACGAGCTGATCCATAAGTATGTTAGCTTTTCTCCGGCTCTTTTCTCTCTCCTTGGACTCTGTTTTAAGTTCGTTGGCTGTTTTTCAGCTGCTTTTTTTTTTGTGAATTCCATGATGAAAACAAAAATATCAGTCCTCCCATAGCTGTCTTTTTTTTTTCCGTTGAGTTTTTTTCTTAGCCTGTTTGATTGTAACGCAAATGCAATCACTCACTTGGAGGGAAAGAAAATTAGCAAACTTTTGAACTTCATTTACTTCTCTTTGGTCCATAGCTCATCAGATATGATCACGAGTTATATCCCCGATATTTTTAGCTTCAGTGTATTTTATCTTAAGAAGTCTAAGAGGGTAACAATCAGTGGAGGAGTCAGACTTCACCTTTTGCCTACTTAATGCAGTAGGGAGAAAGATAAGGGTTCTGGGTTGTCGGTTCTCTAATTAAGTCTCTTTAACTTGAATAAAGGAAAAGTTACAACGCGTTTTCTTGTCTTGAGGGACTTCAGTGTAATGGGCTAACTGCCTGTTCTTGGGTCTCTGTTCTTGGGAGTAGAGATACATATTTAGTGAGGACTCAATTTATGTAGAAGTGTTCTTGAGGTAGAAATAGTCTTAAGAAAATAAACACTTCTGGTCCACCCTTTATTCCACTGACATCTGAAGCAGGGGAACCCAAACCAAAAACAACAGTTTCTGTTCCCCAGAAAGGAATGGGCAAAGAACATTACTTTTAAAAGTTTGGTCTGTTATCATTTATATTTGCTTACTACTCCTCCATTTATTTTGGTTTCAAGGGGCTGGGTGTTTTTGTTCATATAAACCTGGCAAGGATGACGTTCCATCCGTTAACACTAAGGGAATTTGGGTTGACAAAGAAGGGGCTGAACTGTTGTTTTGCTTAAATAACCTGGAAGGCTGTGCTGGGATGTGCTGAGTGGATATATTCCGGCAAATCGGGCTCACTCTGTGAAGCGATATTCAAAGGAAAATGGGTGGCACCTTTGTCCAACTCAAGTAATTACGGGGAAGGTTCTGTGCTGGGCTGTGGGGGAAGATTCAAAAAGGAATCATACGCAGACCCTGCACACCGGGGTCTGTGCCTAGAAGGCTCATCCACTCGGTGGAGTCAGGCAGAAAGGAAAGGGCCCCTGGAGAACAGTCAGGGAGGCCAAAATGTACAGAAGACAGAACAAGAATTCTGGCCCACACGGGGGGGGTTGAGAACCATTGAAGGTTTTTTATCAAACGAGAAACGATCAGAGTTTTGCCCCAGGGGGAGGAATCTGCCTATCATGTGCAGCATTGATTTCCTGGGGGAGACCCAAGGCACGACCAAGAGGTCTGGCTCCAGTAATCCAGCAAGGTGAAGTGACCACCTGATCCCAGGGACGGGGTGGGGCCAGGGGTGGGGGTTTGTTATCTGCAACCCCGTCCTTGCCTTGTGCTTCCAGGCTCCGATCTGCAACTGTCTATTGGGCAGGTCTGCTTGGGTCTTTCATGGGCATCTCACAGATAAAAGATGTCAACAGAGGGGTGCCTGGGTGGCTCAGACGGTTAAAGCCTCTGCCTTCCGCTCAGGTCATGATCCCCTGGGTCCTGAGATCGAGCCTAACAATTGGGCTCTCTGCTCAGCGGGGAGCCTCCTCTTCCCTATCTCTGCCTGCCTCCTCTGCCTACTTGTGACCTCTGTATGTCAAATAAATAAATAATATCTTAAAAAAAAAAAAAAAAAAGATGTCAGCGGAAGGCTGGAGTTTACCCTCCAAAACCTCTCTTCCCTTAACTTTCTGCATGTCCCCAAATGATACTTCCAGCTACTCACTCATTCTAGCCGAAAGTCGAGGAGTCCTTGAGTTTTCCTTCCCCTTCACACCAAACCATCGCATTCTGTACCTTTTCCTTTCAGAATGTATCTCCAGGCCCTTCACGTCTGTCTTCACGGCCACTGTCCAAACCCGACTGCTCATTGTACGGACAGCTGTAGTGGACTCAAGCTGTTCTCCTGCTTCTGTTCTCAGCCTTTTGCAATTCTTGTTCCACACAACTCCTGAAGTAATGTTTTAAAACATAAATCACGTCACTTCCTTACTCACAACCTTCCTGTGTCTTCCTAGTGCACTTGGAATGAAATCTAGATTTCATACTCTGGCCCTCTAGGCCATTCCTGATCCTCTACGATCCTTGGATCCTTGGCCCCTGCCCCTCCCCCATTGCCCAGCCCCTGCCCCCACCCCCACCGCTGTGCTACAGCTTTACTCCCTGCTTCAGTCATCAGACAGACCTGGCTCATTTTTACCTTTGACCTTCGCAGTTGCTGCTCTCTCTACCCAGGATGTAAGGGACACTCTTCCACTAGCTCTTTAAAAAGTTGACTCCTTGTCTTCCAGCATGACCTGCTTCATGGAGACCGTCCTTGTCCAGCCCTCTTCAGAGGAGCCTGTGCACCCGCCCCAAGCCACAGTTCTCTGCTCTTTCATTGTACCCGTCTGTCTCTCAGGTTATCCTGTTTGTCATTGTCTCCCTTCACTAGAACCTCAGCTCCAGGAGCTAAGGGACCCTATCTTGTTCCCCACTTTGCTTTCTAATTCTGACATCTGTGCTTGACACAGCTATTTGTTGAATAAATGAATGGCTCGAGCTGGCCAGGTCAGATGTTATTAGAGTGATACCAACTGAGTGGAAAGTTAAGTAGTGTCTAAGAAGTTTACAGTTGTTTAAACTGATTCTTTAGTATATACCTCCAGTTTCTAAATAGCATGCTTACATTGCTAATTATCGATTGTACAGCTTGACCCATTATTACTGACCTGACAGTCTGGAAACTGAAGACATAGCTTTGCTTTTCACGCCTTCTCTGATCCCTGTCTCCCTACCCATCACGCATTTCTCATTCTTCCATGTTCTCATTCCCAGCATTCTTGTATTGTACTTTTGATTAGAACAGTATTGTGTATAACTATGTAAAAATTGATGATAGCTAAGCCTTGTGGTAAACCATGATTACTTTTTCTTTCCTGCATGACTTTTGCTTTCCTTGCTGGTGTTTGTGTTTGCTTGCAAAGGGGCCTGCATACTCATCCCCAAATCTTTCCCCACTTATGTAAATCTCTTCTCAGTATGTTCAAACACTTTTGTTATTCTGTCAAGTTTATCTGTAAGAAGTGAATCCAAATTGGACTGGATTTCCTCTAAGCTTGCTGCCTGCTGTTGCCCTGCATCTCTCTTCAGATCATCCTGGGGAGTCCTTCCACATCCCTCTTGGAATGGATCTCCCAATTGCTAGATCAGAATCTTATCTTTTCTGGGTCTGTTTCCACATTTGGACAGAGCACACAGAGCTTCTTGAGAAAGGCTCATGGGGCTTGGTTTTTTTGAGACCTGCTCCTAGAAGGCATCTTTATTCTGGCTTTCTACTTGGTTAATAGCTTGACTGGCCATGAGGTAGCAAAGCAAACTTGCTATAATATGTAAAAATACCCACTGTCACTTATAATTAACCACAATTAATATTGATGTAGAAGATTAATTTTTTCTCTTTAGCACATAGCTTTTAATTAATTTCAAAAGATTTTCTCGAATGATTGTCACATGAGACCTCAACTTTGATCTATCTACTCTTGCTGTTATAGTCTAAAAAATATTTTATGGACATTTAATGTTTTATAGCTAAATGAACTAATTTAAAATTATGTTTACTGTGATAATAATGGTATTCTACCAATTTGCCTGATGGTGAGAATCACCTAGCATGCCTGGGGGAAAATGCTCACTTCTGGGCAACAGCAAAATCTGTCTTTTGGAGAGGGGTCTTAGAATCCGAATTTTCAGCAAGGATTCTAGAAGGTTCTTTTTTTTTAAGATTTTTTTGTTTATTTATTTGACAGAGATCACAAGTAGGCAGAGAGGCAGGCAGAGAGAAAGAGGGAAGCAGTCTCCCTGCTTAGTGGAGAGCCCGATGTGGGGCTCTATCCCAGGACCCCGGGATCATGACCTGAGCTGAAGGCAGAGGCTTAACCCACTGAGCCACCCAGGTGCCAGGTCCAGAAGATTCTTAACATGAGAAACATCCTCTGGAGATTATCAGTGTTTTAAAAGAGGCTTCAGATGAAAATTTCTCTTCATTAACAATGTGTCTTTTCTTGACATGATGTAGAAGTTACAAAATGTCCAGTTCAAAAACACAGATGTTCTGTACCTGTGTCTTGATAAATTTGGTCATTAGTATGTCCTGTTCCTGAGCAAGTATTCCCATTGTCAAGTACAATTTTAGCAAAATCTCTTTGCCAGAAATTTTTTTTGCTCTTACATACATTTTGCTACTATTATAAACTGCAAAATAACTCATTTCCAACAGTCCTCAGGTTTGAGGTAAATGTAGTTATATTTGAAGGGAAAAAAAGTTATCTGCAGAATGACAATTACTGTTTGAGGAAAGGATACAGAATTTTGACTCTGTTGGCTTTTTAGGAAGCCTCCTTGAACTTCATCTGAGGTGGCTGCATGCTAATTACTTGAGGAGGAACCAAAGTGGCAGAGCAGGGGGCCCGGATGAAAACAGGTGTTTAATAATGCGTGGGAGGTGACTATAGGAAAGATTTTAGTAAGATCTGTTTTATAAAAAGGAGGCCGAACCCTTTTCTCTTTTAGAAATGTGGGCAGCAAATTCTGAAAACTTCAAGAGGAAGCAATCATTTATTTAAAAATTCTTTTCATGTGTTCCTTTTGGAAACGTTTGGCTTTTTATTTTTGCCTCTGTTTGTACTTCAGGGGTCTTTCCTTTCAATGAAGTGCCTGTTTTGCAGTACACTGCCTGGTGTGAAGTAAATTCCAATCTTAATTGGGGTCTCTTAAAAGCTTTTTCTAAAGGGTTTCTCAGCCTCCCGGAGGAAAGACCACTGTTATTTGTCTAAGGTGCCCTGATGAGGGCCTGCTGAGCATTGCCTTGGACCCTCCTTCTAGAATAAAAATGTTTCTGACCACAGCTGGGTAGCCCACAGGACTGAGCAGGGCAACCTGACAGGGTTATTCAGGATCGCAGTTGCCAATTTCATCTATTTAAAGGGACTCTGTGTTTTTCAAAATTTTTCTACATCTGTAAATTTAACTCGCGCTGACCTGCCAGGCTGTCTGTGGAGGACCCGGCTGAGGATGGAAACTTGGAATAGGCCAGAACGAGTTAACTGAGCTCATGTTGAATGTTCCTGTGTGCCTAACAGAGCAGTGTTTCATTTTCCTAAAGTCTACTAAAATGGAATTATATACATATGTGCGTAACTAGTGTTCTCTCGCTTGGAAAGTACTCGGCTGCCAATTTTGTAAAGAAAACACGAAAAGAGTAAAATCAAACTGGAGATTTTAAGAAGGATCTAGAACTGTACGCTTTTAAAAAGACAAAAAAAAAATCTTTAAAAAAATCCAACCTAATCCCCTTTAGTCATCAGACCCTGCAAGGACTGTCAGAATACACGGATATCTCATTTTTCAAATGACAAAAGGTGTTTTAATTTATAAAGCCCTTCTAAGTGATCGTAGCAGAAGCCTTTAAGGAACTTTCTTTTCCCCTCTGTTAGGTGGGGTGGGGTAGAGATGAGGTTGGAAGCTGTGTGACATTTTCATTCTGTCTTCAGTGTGGGAATAAACAGCTTTACAGGCAGTAGTTAAAGTCTGTATTCATTTGTTAGAGCTCCTGTAACAAATACCTATGGACTAGGTTGGGTTAAACAATAGAATTTCATTTTCTCACAGTTCTGGAGTCTGAAAATTTAGTACTTAGGACTTAGAAGTCCAAGATCAAGGTTGGGTTTCTTCTGAGGCTCTCTCCTGGCCACTTTCTCCCATATCCTCATATGGTCTATGAACGTACAAGTCTATCCAATCTCTATTGTCTTACCAAGACACTAGTCATTGGATTAGGACCCACCCATTGTGACCTCACTTTACCTTAAACACCTCTTTAAAGGCCTTATATACAAATACAGTCACATTCTGAGGTATTTGAGGTGAAGACTTCAACAGATGTATTTGGGGGGACAAAATTCAGCCATAACAGTGTCCTTAAAACAAGCTTACAAACTGAGATCCATTCACAATGGCCCATAAACACCCAAGATCCATTGTCTTTTTTCTGGTTTCTTCAGTTCCACTTCCTAACAGATTATAGCTGCTTTCCTTCTCACCTTCAACAGTGCCACATATTGAGTAGAAACGACCTGAGGAAGAGGATGCATTGAAGGTGTGTTTCAGGAATGGGAACCAACGTAGGTCACCAGGCAGTGCCACTTAAGAGATGAACATGGAATGTAAAGATTGTATGTGGCAGAATTAAAAATATTCTATGTGAACACTGTTTCTGCCATATTTGTGTTAGAAATAACAACCTCTTGAGTAGAGTGCCACCATTGGTGGTGTAATGCTAAGAAAAATAGTACTTATGAAGAGGGGCATCCCAGTGTGGTCAGCAACTATGTATGTACCTCCTGATTAGTTTTATACTCTCTGAGGTCCCTGAATGTGAGGCACACTTTTTTTTTTCTTTTTAAAGATTTATTTATTTATTTATTTATTTGACAGACAGGGATCACAAGTAGGCAGAGAGGCAGGCGGCGGGTGGGTCGGGGGGACCAGGCTCCCCGCCAAGCAGAGAGCCCGATGCAGGGCTTGATCCTAGGACCCTGGGATCGTGACCTGAGCCAAAGGCAGAGGCTTTAACCCACTGAGCCACCCAGGCTCCCCAGCACTTTTTAGAGAGATGCCTTATTCCCAAACGTCACTACATAGATACTCATCTTTTCTGTGTTTGATTTTTTCTTACTTTGTATGCTTTTATTATCTTAGATGTGTTTGATATCCAGCAGAGTGACATGTTTCTTCACAAAAAAGCTGCTAAAATAAGAAATAGAATGAATAGGGATGCTAAAGAAAGATAATGTTAAAACACCTGTCAGAGTAAAGCCAGAAAAAAATGTTCTCACCAGGAAATGCAGCAATCCCGTTGAGTCAGGTTGGCAATTCAAAGACGATTCATGTGTGACTAAACACATTTGTATTATATCCCATACACATTGCAAATCATCTAGCAGCCTTCTGGTAATTGCTTCCTTTGTCTCCCTAAACTCTTCACTAGGGTGGACAGATTGGGTGGACTTGTCCACCTTGTCACAAGGCATGAAAATAGTGCTTTCAAAAGATACCCACCTCCGTGAGGTTCACGGTTCTTTAATATAAAGGGAACTGGTACCTCAAGCCATGTAAGCACACAAGTCAAATGGGTGCCTCAGAATCTGGCAATCGTAGATCATCCCTGAAAAGGGTTGAAAACTCTTCAGACACCTAAGAGATGACTTAATTTTTTGGCATCTTTTGTCCAGGAATTTCCTAGAAGTAAGTTAGATCTTGAGATGGCTGAGATACAAGGCATTCCTAAAAAGCTCCATGCAAGACCCAGTTGTTTTGGATCTGTTTGGATTCTGATCTGAATCCAAAGGGTGATGGAGTGGGAGTTGGGGGTGTGCAGGAATTCTCAGGCAAGCTCCACACCCATTAGTTGGGAGCCTGTCACTTCAGTGTTTTAAGGCATTGAGTAGATTAGAATCGGCCACTCAACGTACGAATGGTTAAAAAGTCACAGAAGATTGGTGTTCTTCCAAGTGAACACATTTTTTGTGGATTTGACCCTGATATTTCAGATTTAGAATTCAATATCCTAAGACCTAAAGATGAAGTCTTATTATATACAATGGAAATAACTGATAAGGATATCATTCAGTTCTTACGGTTTTTGTTGTGCCAGTCTGTTATTTTCATTGCCTAGTATCTAGTCCTTGGGGCAAAAAAAGAAAGAGCACAAGGTTCCTGTTAGATCTCAAAAAGGAAGTGGTACAGAATAAACACGGTCCCTTTGATAATGATTTCTTAGCCAGTCCAACAGATGATGATTCTCAGTAAGTGTGAGTCCTTTAGGACTTGGGCATTGATGTTGAGTTTAAAGGTGGCCTTAAGTGTAAAGAATATGAAGTTAATAGAAACATGAAATGGAGCTTTTTCTCCTCAGATTTTGACACTAGACATATTTGGAAACAGGAGTAAAATGCAACTTCCTGTGTTTGGCTGCTATAGTGACTAACACAGACTTTTAAAAGCAACAACTTGTAGCTCAACGAGATGTAGACAGTTTGATAACTGGATTTTCAACATGGTTCAGTAAGAATTCACCAAGTGTGAAATTGGTCTTTTGAATAAAATAGGTTTGTGTGGTTTTTTTACTTTACTTTTTTATTTTTTGCAGGTACAAGTATAAAAATAAACTGTGCGCCTTCCCCTCTGGTGGGAAACAGGGACAATCCAGTTCTAGCTGTTCTCTCCTGTTCTTATAGGTGATGTCAGCCTTCTTGCTTTGTGACTTTCCTCAGGGTATTTCTGCTGCAGAGTGATGGTGATTTCCCTTGAGTGCTAGTTGGTCTCTGCTGCTCTCAGCAATTGGCCCAAGACCAGTGGAGAACACAGGTGACTCTGTGCAGGAGTCTGTTTTGAACAGAGTGTTTTTGTTTTTCTAGAGCCCTCTAGAAGACTGGGAAAATAGCTTTCAAACAAATTTCACCATCCCAGTTGCTCCAGATCATAAATGACCAATTTTCTAGAGTTTATTCCCCTTGAAACCTTTTAACAGTCCCTTCTCCACCTGTTTGTGTAGTAGGAGAGGAAGTAGTAGAAGGCATTGGCCTTTCTTGTGTATTGGTGATGCAGTATGACCCTTTACATATGTTATTTCTGTTAACCCTTGCAACAACCTAAATGCTAAATTGTATTATCCCATCCTATGGATCAGGAAGAGGTTCTGAAAGCTTGAAAGGCTTGCCCAAGATTACCAGCTAGGAAGTAGAAGAACAGTTGATTCAATTCAAGTCTTTCTGCCCCAAGGCCCATCAGTGGAAATTAATAGGTCTGTGTTTTTACTTAAAATGACTCTCTGGGGGCACCTGGGTGGTTTAGTTGTTAAGTGTCTGCCTTCTTCTCAGGTCATGATCCCAAGCCCTGGGATCGAGCCCCGCATCAGGCTCCCTGGCTCGGCAGGAAGCCTGCTTCTCCCTCTCTCACTCCCCCTCTCTTGCTGTGTCTCTGGCTGTCAAATAAATATATAAAATCTTTTTTTTTAAAATCATTCTTTCTCCCTTTCTTCCTCTCTCTCCTTTCCTTCCTTCCTTCCTCTCTCTCTCTCTCTCAGCATATACTAGGTGTCACCAGGGTGCCAAGTAAGCTGAAGGATAAAATAAAACATTTTCTTACTTCTCTGGAAGCTTTAATACAGAGCACAGGAAAAGCTGTTCATTTCTCCATTTGTGTTTGGTCCCGTAAGATACTGGTATAACAGGAGATGTTTGATTCTCAGTTGAAAGGTGAGATAAGAGAAGTGGTATTTTCTGTTCAGAGTGGGAAGAAACTTGCTGCTGGCTGCCAGTCTTAAAGAATGATTCCATTGGGCGTGTTGCATTGTCTCGTCAGGTATCTGCCACCATAGTACTACTTGGCTACCATACCGAGGACCTTGTAGTTCTACCAGTTTCTGATGTATTTAGTGAATCAAAAGTCTAAAGTATCGATACAGAGCTAAAGATCCGTAATGTCATAATGTGACAGAATTTATCTCAGGTGGAAAATACGGTTTTAGAGTTTTCTATGTGGGCCCCTATTTTCTGAGAGATTTAAATTCTCACATGTAATGCCTGAAAACAATGGAAAACCAAAGGCAATTTGGACTTGGTTTCAATTCAGTCAGATAATTTGCCTTTCCGGTTTCTTGAACATGAAACTAAATTCCCTTCTGAGTCCCCCAGTTAGGAGAAAGAAGATGAAGACTGCAGAAAAGTCTGAGTTGCCTAATGTGTTTTGAGAAGGAAGAAAGAAATGTCTGTGTAGGGTGTTAATTTTTCGTCACTCATTGCTATATAAAAATACACAATTCTTTAAAGATCATTTCACATATAAATTATTCCAACTGTTTTTTCTCAGTTGTTTGTCTTTGGTGGATTGTCTTTTTAAAAGGACACAGTAAGCCGCAAAGTCAGTCTTTGCTCACCTGAAAAATTTGTCAACAATGTCTCTACCATTCTTATGAGTGTTAATCATCCTTCCTGCTGGCTTTGATATTTTCTCAATTTCAAACTTTAGTGTTTGTTATGTTATCATTCAAAATATTTGGAGTTCTGCAGGAAGGCACCATTGGAAACAATTTCCTCTGTATGAAAAATCTAAAGACCTGCTAAAATAAATCATAGCCTACTTAGGCCAGGCCTTGTACATTCATTATTGCCAGACATTTGTCCATGATTTAGTCATTCATTTTGTAAATATTCATTAAGTACCTTCTGTGGCCTGGGTACAGAGTGGGGGCACCACCTAGAATAAAACACTTTTGATGCCTGTCCTCATGGGACTCTCGATCTAGTAGGGAGCACTGTGATTTTCTCTTCATATACTTGCTCCTTGAAGAGGCCATCCCCCCCCCCCGCTACTTGTTTAATAACAACAACAATTAAAAGTTATTTTTATGGCTTCTGGAAAGGTTGATGAATTGCAGCTAGCTGCTTCTGAATTCAGTTAGGGGCTTTCCCCTCACATCATTCAACATTCCTTTAGGCCAGTATTGAAAATCTCAATAAAAATTATATCAAAAAAAAATTTTTTGAAATAAGATGGTTGGCTTGATGGTGCCCTAATTGGATTCAGAGCCTTTCCTTGTGGTATTCTACCCAAGTCCTGCTGGTACACCTTGTTCTCTGGAATGCTTGCTTGACACACATGTTGTTTGAAAAGAAAGAAACCAAAGTAGAACATCTTCTAAGTGGGAATCACCTTAGTGACTGTGTTGGTGAAAAAAAGATTAAACTCAACCCTAAGGCCGTCATCACTATAAAGTTATTTTTTTCAAAAGACAACTAATGGAACTCTCTCCCTTCCCTGTCTCCACCCCCCCACCCCCCACAATTAGATGTTACAGACTAAGGAATGTTAATCCTTTGCTTTTCAGTGACTTCTAAATCGTTTCCTGCCTAATTTGGATGGGGTCTTTCTACCTTTTAAGAACTGTTATGAAACTAGACTAAATCTCCATAACCCTCAAACAGCTTAGCCCTGAATTTTTAACCCAGAACTTAGAGAGTGTGTCAGGCCATGGCTGTCACAAGAGCGAGGGCTCAACCCCCACCCCTGAGCCCCTCCTGCCACTTACCTCCTCTGTTCTCTCACAGAACAGAATGTTCTGTGCCAGGTTTCTGTATTGGAATGATGGTTACTTGAATAATGTCAACCCTTCTCATAGACGGTTAGCTTCCTGAAGGCAGAGATCCAGTCCCTTTTGCTTACTATTATGGCTTCAGTGCATTACCTTGTCTATGATAGTTGCTCAGTACATTAATTATGAATGCATGACTCCATCCCACAGTACGCAGATTTTTCTACAACTTCCATCTTTTTGTGGAACTCTCCTTCCTCCTTGTCTTGTTTTGTCTGGAACCCACCTCTCCTTGGCAGTGCTTCACTTGGTAACTCCATAATGGAGGTTCTGCTCTCCCTCACCATGGACATGTGACTCACTCCTGGCTACCACTCCTGCCTGCTTTGCTTCCAGTAACGTGTGTATTCTCACTCGAAGTACATACCCTCCTGCTGCGTTCCTCTTCACAGCTCTGGTGCCGTCATCCCCTGACTTCCTGCTCACTTCCTCGCATTCATGAAGTGAGGTTCAGGCTCTCCTCCTCCGCCCAGAGTCTCACTGTTATCCGGAGAGAAGCCCATCCCCGTGTGGTTAGTCAGTTCTCTTGTGCTTCTGGCTCTTTCCCCTCGGTCCATAAACATGCCCTAGAATCCCCCACACTTGTGACTTTATAACAAATAAACTAACCTCTGTCTTGTACCTGATGATTCTCGGTACAGGAGAAGTCCAAGGTTCTTTATTATGTACAGCCTACTGCCTTCTAAATGTAATCATTTTCTAAGAGTTTCCCCCTGGCCCTCAACTGCCGCTTTTGTTTGGAAGACTCCCCCAAGTAACTTCAACATTGACTTCCTGCTAGTGTGCCAATAGTGTATTTCTGTCTGCTGGACATCTTCCCCTGAATGTCCTGCCAATACCTGAAGTTCATGCGGCCTGAACATAAGCCATCGGTCTTTCTCCACGTCCTTTCTTGGCATTCCAGCACACGTCCAAGAGCTTCAGGCCATAGAATTCTCCGTGATTTCTCTAGACAGTTCCCCCTTTTCCTCACTTCTTCCTCAATGTCCCTTGGATCCATTCATCATTTCTAATTCATTTTCACTGCTCTCCAAGTTCAGATGCCTGGTTGTTGCAGTCATCTCTTAACTGAACTACAAGAATATAAATCTGGGGGCCCTGGGGATTCTTCATGACATCAATTCTCCTCTCAGCATCCTGCCCAACACTGTATAAGCCTGTAGGTTTCAATTCTGCCTTGGGTGGATAGTCTGGAATTATGCACGAGGCCGCCATTCTCTTCACAGGTACCAGACTTGGGGACTTGGTGTGACAGCCACGGCACTGACGGACTATAAACAGTATTATCACATTATAGGCATATGATCCGGGTCCTTATTTATCCACCAGCTTTTTGACCTAAAGATATTGGTCCAGATTTAATATGTCATTTTATTAATACTTCTGTTACATTCATCCACAGTGGGAAAGTTTTCATAATTGTATCTCTGGCAAAACTTAGCTGCTTACTTAAGAATTACGAAATTTCAGGGCGCCTGGGTGGCTCAGTGGGTTAAGCTGCTGCCTTCGGCTCAGGTCATGATCTCAGGGTCCTGGGATCGAGTCCCGCATCGGGCTCTCTGCTCAGCAGGGCGCCTGCTTCCTCCTCTCTCTCTGCCTCTCTGCCTACTTGTGGTCTCTATCTGTCAAATAAATAAATAAAATCTTTAAAAAAAAAAAAAAAAGAATTACGAAATTTCATTATGAATAGTTTCTCCCCTGAAGTTTCATCCCTATGCCTGTGTTCAGCAAACGGATTGGCTGTTGTCCTAACATACAGGAGTAAAATTTGCTCAGTTGATGTCTTGCCCAGTGGGGAGATGTGTTGACCTTTTCTCCTTTTTGATGAACACAGCACAGCCTCCACACACCATGACGGTTGCTTCCTTTCTTATTTTTCTTATTTTTCACTTCACTAGCAAAGTTCTTGATATTTCCACGTAGAGCCATCAACACTTTTCACAGAACCCTTTGCTGATTGTGATCACAGTGGTATTTAAAACTTAAAATGCTTTTATTTAACAATAAAATTCATTTTCCTGTTGTCTACTCGACCAGAGTTTCTTTAAACCCCAAATACAAGTGATATTATTTAATCTGTTAAATATCCCGCAGCAAGTCTAGGGGCTGTTGGGCATGTCCGAGCATCAGGATGTCCTCCAGCTGCACAAACATGCTCATTCTGTAGGCCTATCGGCCATGAGTTTAAACTCTGAAATTCTTTGTGGGTGCTTGCAGACAGATGGAAGTCTTTAGTAGCTTTTCCCTTTGGGGGTTTAAAAATAATGGCCGCCTCCATAGAAAAACAAGTTAAAAAACTGTAGATATCAAATTCCTAAAATTAATACTATGGTAAATAAGGATTATGTGCAATCAAAGGACCGTAGTTAATATTAGCAAAGGACACACTCTGCCTTCAACAAGCGTGAACCAAACTGTGAAGATACTGAGGCTATTGGTTTACAGAGCCAAACAGTACCTGCTGTAATTCTTTGGGTTAGTCCACAGAGGAGGTGGGAGGTAGAACTGAGTTATTATTCATTAGGGTTTATGTCTTGCCTTCTCTAAGAATAGAGCTCTATTTCCACCCATATCCCTCTGACCCATTTTGTACAGAGGAGACCCTAGTGGCCAACTCCTGACTTTAAATCCCACTTAACCAGCTTTGTGACCTTGGGCCAATTACTTGGCTCTCTCTGGACTTCACTCTCATTACAAAGTGGGAATGCTAACAAGCCCCTACCTCACAGGGCCATTTGATGGTTAAGAAGACACCATTCATAAAGCACTTAGAACAGGTCTTCATGTGGCCTGTAAGATCTATGTATTCAGCACAGATCAGTATGAGAATCAGAATTTTTCAAAATTGGAAAAGAGCCTAGAGATCACGTAACCTAGTCTCCTCATCTCAGCAATGAAGTATTGAGGTCTTTGCCGAAGGTCAAAGGGCTATTAAGAAGCAGAGTCCGGTGTGGGACTCAGCTCTCTTCTTGGCTTACAGTCAGCCATTCCAATTGGATGGCTAAAACCCAGAACAGTAACTGAGATTTATTGCAATAAATCTTTGCTTTTTGCCCTATGAAGAATCATAATGCCCTTCTAGAGCTACTAAGAGGTGCTACTGATTCATCAATTTAGCTGTTGTATTCCAAGGAGGACAGACTCAGGAATCACATGACCTAGATGATGTCTTTGCCATTAGCTAATGACTTGGGAAGCCACATAGTCTCCTCCTTGGGTCTCAGTTTCTCCACAGGTTGGGTTTGTTTTTTGGGTTTTTTTTTTTTTAAATTTTATTTATTTACTTGACAGAGATCACAAGTAGGCAGAGAGGCAGGCAGAGAGAGAAGAGGAAGCAGGCTCCCTTCTGAGCAGAGAGCCCAATGTGGAACTCGATTCCAGGACTCCGGGATCATGACCCGAGCCGAAGGCAGAGGCTTTAACCCACTGAGACACCCAGGTGCCCCATTCATAAGTATTTTTTTTAATATATATAGGATAGGGGCACCTGGGTGGCTTTATATATATATATATATAAAAGATAATGTAGAACCCCTGTATTAAACACAGTTGCAGTTCCCACAACAGATAACTTAGTACTCAGTGTTTCTACAAATTGCATGTGTTGGAACTGCTGCATGATTTCATATGCAGAGTGCAAATAAATGTAAAGCTGCCATTATTTATGGACAGCAAACTGCTTCTTAACCTTTCATCTTGCATAGGTGAGCTTCCAGTGTAGCACAGTTTCAGGGCAGTCTCAAAAGATAATAGATGGGTTAGCTTTCCCAGAAATCTGGCAAGGGAAGGGAGATGTTATTTGCATTTTTCAGATAAAGAAATTAACCATGATATCCTTTATAAATAGAAGAGCTTGTATAAAGGTTATCATTTTTGAGTGTTCTCTCATCTGAGGTCTTGCTAAGACTGCAGATTTCCATTTTGTAGCTAGGTAACTTTGCTTTGGAATGCCCATGTGTTTAGATGATTCTCAGACATAAAGTTCAGTGAAAAAGGACAGACCTTTATAAAGGAGTGTGCTGTAGAGGTCCACTAAGCTGAAGTTCAAGAATAGGTGACATAAATCAGTGGTAATCGGGGTTAAAACAATGGTTATTTGGGGGAATGGGTGGGAGAGGGTGGTTATGACTGGGAAGAAGCACAAGGAAGCTTTCTGGGTCTGGAAATAATTCTAGACTTTGATCTGGATGGTGATTACATACACAGAATCATTTACTGTCTGTAAATATACCTAAAAATTATTTTGAAAAATCTCCATAGTTTAATTTGAGTGGCAGATCTTACCCAGGTCCCTCTAGATAACTTTATAGCTTCTTTCAGTAACAGAGGACTGGAAATTGGCAAATACGGAGTGGAGTTAGGAGGGCAATCTTCCTCCGGGGGGGGGGACTAGTATAACTTCATTCGACTCTTAGGATATCAGTGTTTTTCATATTCTATTCTTTTTCTTCAAATTTGGTTTCTTGTTTACATTCTATTCTTTTTACTCTTACTGTATTTTAAAAGATGATGGCTACATAATTAAAATATTTTTAGCCTTGATTATCACCTTAATGTTGATGATTCTTTAAGCAGTCAGCTAAGGAAAAGCAGTGTGTTTCCCTGTACCAACCGAGATCTTTTCTAACTCTAAAATTGTATTCTTAGATTTTTAAGTAATGCTATATACATTGATATATAGAAAGTTCACTCATTCTCTAGTTCCTTTTTACATTTTTCACATTGAACCATTTCACATGTTCAAAGACTTGACCTTATAAATTTGCTTTCATTTATTCTCCCATACATACGTAACGTGTGTCTATTTTGAGTACAGGAGCATGGCAGTGAGAATGTGGGGTTTTGGGGTTTTGTTTTTTGTTTTTTGGTGGTTTTTTTTTTTTTTTTTTTGGCTTTACTCTAAAAGGTCAGCCATCCTTGATTGGATCACTTTCAGGCCATTCCTTCCTTGATTTCCACCAAAAAGTCTACTCATCTTTTCGGTTCCCAGTCGAGTCTCGCCCTCCCTGTGAAACATTCCCCAGTCACCTCCGTCAGTGTTGACTGATCTTCTCCCTGTGCTTCCACCTTTGGGCTCTTCTCCCATCTTTGTTCCAGTGCCTCCCCACCTGGCCGGCATCACAAAGCACCGATCACATCTGCTCCCCCAACCATCCTGCGAGCTCCGAAAGGGAGGGTGAGAATCCTGTCCTACTGTCTGGGATCTCCAAGGACCTTGATGGTGGGTTCATGGCACTGAATTAAAGCAGGCCTTGCTGGTCAGTAGTACAGAGGGACATCTCTGACTTGGAATCCAAGCTCTGCCACCCACACAGTGTGTCACTTGAGGAAGATACATATTTATTCATTTTAAGTCACATAATTTAGTCAATAAATGTTTATTTAATCTTTCTCTATATGAAAGCACCTCCACGTACATTGCCAAATACCGAGCTAGACATTTAGTCTCTGTGAGTCTTTTCTTATCTCCAAAATGGGACTGATCATAGAATCTATGTCAGAGCTGTCCTGAGAATTAGCATGAGCCAAGGCAGGTAAGGTACTTAGCACAGAGCCTGACGCACATGCGCACTCAACAAGTATCAGTGGTCATCAGTTCTGCTGTTAATAAAGTGCTCACTAATTTCCACTTTCAGGAGAGAATCAAACGCAAGGTGGGTCAGTGGCTAGTTCATTGCTGGGTACTATGCATCAGAACTTTCCCACTGGCATCAGCTGTGGGGTTTCTGTTTCTGAATTGTGCCATTCACTCTTCCATCCTTCTGAGTGCAGGGGATGAGATAGGAAAGGAGTCCTCAATTGTCATGAAATAAGTTTCAGTCCTTTAAATTTACTTTGATTCCCAAATAAAATTCTATTACCGAAAACAGTTCCGCTTCAGTGATTTAAAAATAAAGAACAAGGAACCTTTTTTATTCCCAGATTTGTCATTCTATGTCATCAGTATATGATACTAATCCTGGTATGGTGAGAGAGAGAGAGAATTGGGGGTATGTTTGGATTAGGCTCACAGTAACTGAGTGGACACTTGCTGACACCATTTTTCAAGACTCATTATCTATCCTTTTGAAAGATGTTGGATGTCAATTACCTTATTTGGGTCTATCATGTGCTGAAAAGTGATGAAATATATCTCAGTGATAAAACACTAGAAATTGAAAATATTGATAAAAAGAGATTTTTATGAAACAAGACGGGATCGGGAGGGAGACAAACCATAAGAGACTCTTAATCTCTCAAAACAAACTGAGGGTTGCTGCGGATGAGAGGGTAGGGATGGGGTGGTTGGGGTATGGACACTGGGGAGGGCATGTGCTATGGTGAGTGCTATGAAATGTGTAAGCCTGATGATTCACAGACCTGTACCCCTGGGGCAAATAATACATTATCTGGTAATAAAAATAATTTATTTTTAAAAAAAGAGATTTTAGAGAGAAAGATGGGCAATTCTAAAGCATATTAACTTCCCAAAACCTCTCTGAGCAGAAATGTTTACTCATGGTAAAACCAGGACTCCCTGAGGTCTCCCTACAGCTGATATCCTCACCCCTATGAACCTCTTAAATTCTCATCCTCATGCACCTCTATGCTAGCTAACGCCACATTTATACAAACGAATTCTTTAAGATATTTATAGATTTGTGGAAGAATTACAAAGATAGTACGGAGTTCTCATATACCCCCCCTACTTAGTTTCTCCTGTTATTCATCTGATATATGAGTATGATACATTTGTTACAACCAAGGAACAGAGCACAGGTGCATTACTGTTGACTAAATTCCATAATTTATTGGGATTTCCCTCATTTTCCCCAAATGCCCTTTTTTTGTTGTTTCAGGATTCCATCCAGGATACCACATTGCATCTATTTATATGTCTCCTTAGCTCCTCTGGTCTCTGATCGTTTCTTAGACTTTCTTTGTTTTTAATGATGTTGACAGTTTTGAGGTGTATTGATCAGGTAATTTGTAAATGTCCCTCATTTTAGTTTTGTCTGATGTTTTTCTCATGGTTACAGTGGGGTTATAGGTCTTGAAGTATGATTTTCATCCATCATATCAAGGGTACATGTTATCAACATGACATCCTATGGATGCAATTAATCAAGATCACTTAGCTGAGGTAGTGTTTGTCAATTTTCTCCTCTGTAAAGTCACTCCTCCCCCTCTGTTTTATGTTGCAGTCCTTGGAAGGAAGTCCCAGTGTGTAGCCCACATTTGAGGAGTGGGGAGTTCAGCTCCACTCCCTTGAGATGGAGTGTTTATGTAAATTATTTGTAATCTTCTGTACAAATTTGCTTTCCCACATTTAATTATTCAATATTTATATTAGTATGATATTATTTAATCATTCAATATTTATATCAGTGTGATGTTTTCTATATCAGTATTCAATATTTATTTCTATTAATATTATATATATTTATTTTATACTTTGGATTATTATCTAATACTACATCATTTATTTTATTGCTCAGATTGTTCCACCTTTGGCCTTTGGTACTCTTTCAGTTGGCTCCTATGGGGGTGGATTTGACATACTCCCATCGGTCTGTTTTTTGAGCACTTGCTTACTTTCTGGCACTGAAACATACTCCAGGCTAACTAGTGTTTCGTTTCTTTGAAGAGCACTGTTAGAAACCAAGATCTGAGTACCAGTGTGCACACTTGGGGTATTGTTGCTTCTAGGCTTTCTGAATGAACAGAACTTTCTGAACAGAACAGAACTGTCATGGTATTTCCACCTCTAATACAGTGCCGTAAGGATCATTCTAACTACCCCATCCCCCCCACTTACCAAAAAGCTCGCTTTCCAGCAGTGGCTCCCGACATAAATCATCCGTATACTTATTTTTTCTGTCCCAGTGTACTTGGATAGCAGCTTCAGAATTGTTAACTCATACTCTTCATGTAATGCCACATACCTTGATCTTTCTGTTCCTTTTCTCTGTCAGTGATCATTCATCTTACCCCCCCAAAAGGAAGATTTTGGTACAACCCAAACTCTGATCAGCAAGAGAGTACGGATCTCCATTAGTGAACTCAAGACAAGGATAGCCACTTGGCTTCTTTGGAAACTATTATCAAGTCTCATCTGCGATGGCTCAGAGCATGAGTTTATCCTCATTTTGTTGTCTACTTGGTTCTGGGTCCAGAAATTATGTATGCCCCTGTATATGAGAGTACATGTATGAAGGCATTCGGTTGAGAGAGGCCTCATGTAAGGATAGGAAATAAAGTCAAATCTTCCCTGAATGCTGCTGTAAAGTTCTATGGCCTTTAAAGGGGAAAGTGGCAGACTTATACTGGAAAACATAAAAACTGTAAAATAAATAAATATTTTAAATATTTTAAAACAATCTCAAGTGTGAAAAAGAAATTTCTGATGAAGGGCAGGTTACTTTTCAAAACATGAAAATCAATCAAAATTAACCTTTAAAACAGGAAATTTAGACTTTCATCTGGGATTTACCTAACAATTTGTTCTCATCTGGATGCAAATATAAGATTCAGGTGACTTGTTGTGAAAAAAATTTTTAGTAAGTTTCAAACAGATTTTAATGGTAAGTTGATTCAAAAGAAAATTATAGAAGTATCAATGGAACTGACAGTATCCTAGGTGTTTGGAGAAGAGAGATATATTCTGTTCATACTACTCAAAAGCAGGTGAAAATCCCCTACATATTCATGATCCAAGAGATGCACAATGGCAGTATAGCCAACTGTGCCAACACGTGGTTCTTAATTGCAACCCTGGTTTGCTCTACTAACCCAACAATTACAAAATTACAAATGAATTAAACTTTCTATCAGAAAAAAGATATGTATGTGTGTGCACTGCTCTGGTCATTGGTATGATCCCGGACCCTTTCCAGAGCAGAGATAAAGACTAGAACTGTAGATGAATAATAAAGATAATGGCAGTTAATTTCTTATGCAGCTATGAATTTAACACTAAGGTTTTAATTCTTCACTCACTCAGTCTCCCCATTTGTCACCTAGAGAATCATTTACTTTTTGCTTTGTTTATTTTTGTTTTGAGGAGAAAAAGTAGATTATTCTTCAGTGGTTTGTGTCAAAAGCAGAATTTTTATGGCGTGTCAAGGAACTGGATATGTGGCTTGAGAGATAAAGAAAAGTAGATGCATGTCTGTAGCCACAGAGATGAATTTGAGATAGAAACCCTCGTTCCTGTGTGTGTAATAGTCAGCCCTTATATCTTTCACAACACTGAAATTGTTCAAAATTAAGCCTTCAGCATAAAATCTCAAAAAAGAAGGAACACCAGACACTCAGTTCCTCCCTGGGTTTGCCTTTTGTTTGAGGAAGGTAGTGGACAAGAGTGGAAGTGAAGTAAATCAGGATTTTACATTTTTACTCTGGCTTAGCTTCAAAATCACTCTGTCCTATATTTCTCTCTGCCCATTGTACTTTGGTCCATATGGGCAGGGTAAAGTAGGGTCAGGAACCATGTATGGAAGAACCAGTCACTGCAGGATTTGCATTTCTATCTGAAACTAGAATAAACATTGCTAGAGGGAGAACCGGAATTTATCCTTCTTGTTTGGAAGCAGCTTATAAGGATTTACATATTAGTGTAGCTGGATTGTCTTTTTTCATTCAGTTTAAGATTTCTTTAATTCTGGTATGCCAAATGATTTTTGATTCAGATGTAGACATTTTTATATTATGCTATGGGACTCAAAATCTTATTGAATACTTTTTTTTTTTTTTTTAACTCTCTTTGCCTACCACATCTCCAGCATTGGAAGGAGGGGTACTGCCGGGTTGCTGCCAGGTAGAGGTAGAAATCCAAGTTCTCCTGTTACCCTCTTTTGATACCTGATGGTGGAAGTGGGGGCAGGGGATGCTCCTCATTCTTCTTGGGGATGGTGGTATTTCTAGATCCCTGTATAGTCTGAACTGATACCACAGTGGAGAGGAGTGGTCTTGTTCCCACTGGACATTGGTTTGATACCACCCCAATATTTATGGGGATAGAGGAGGAGAGACACCTCATTACTGCTGTGTAGGGGTGGAAGGCCAGGCTCTCATGTGCTCTCTGTAGAGGATCATTCATTACCAGATGTTAGGCGTGAAGGTCCCAACTCCCTACTTGGTCTTTCATGATATCTCTGACAGGGGAGTTGGTTACAGCTTCATGAGGGTAGACTTCTAGTCTCCCCACTCATCCTTTCCTGGCATTCACAGTGATCATTTCTTTTGTGGTGTTTGGCTGGAATAGAGTAGTTATTGACTATAGGGTTTCCTTCTTCCTAGGCTGTCCCTTTCTTGCTATTTTGGCTGGAGAGCAGCTTTTGTGGTGGCTTTTTTGGTCTGTGCCTCATAGTGTTTCCGGGTTGTGACTCCTTTCAGCTACAAGTCTGGTGTAAGTGAGACAAAAAGAAAACCCGGGATCTCACCTTCATGTTGTTTCTTGGGTCCTGAAGTCTCAGGGTGGTCTACTTTCTTTTCACTTTGCAGAGTCTTCTTATGCTTTGTTTATATATAACATCTGGGGTTTTTAAGTTCAATTTAAGAGGAGGAATAGGAAAATGTAAGTCTACTCCATTTTTCTGCAAGCAAAAGTCGTTGCCATTCAATTCTGCCTTTGTTTTGTTTTGTTTTCCAGCATTTTCTTATGGAAGTTTTCAAGATGAAAGAATTATATAGTTAATCATCACGTATCTTGCTTCTCCCCAAATTCAACACTTAATGTTTTGCTATATTTTTTTTAGTATGGTTTTTATTTACTTTATTGTATTTATCCATCTACCCATTCCATCCGTCTGTCCATTAATTGTTTTTGATGGACATCAGTACACTTTATCCCTAAGCACATCAGCATGCATATCATTAATTGGAGTTCACTATTTATTGTTTTTTAAAGGTGAATTTTATATAAAGTAAAATGCATGATATCAAAAATATCATTTGGTGAGTTTTGTATGATCTATCCCTTATTGGGATAATTTCAGTCACCCCACAAAGTTCCCTTGAAGCCTCTTCTCAATTAACTTACATCACATTTCAAGAACTACTGTTCTGATTTTTTTTTCTTTTTTTGTTATTATCATAAATTCATTTTGACTCCTTTAGGACCTCATATAAATAGAACCACATGGTATGTATTTGTACTTTGTTGTGCTTGGCTTTTTTTTCAGCACAGTGTTTTTGAGAGGCATTCATGTTGTTGTATGTATGGGGGGGGTTGTTATCGTTATTACTATTGCTGAGTTATTTTGTTACATGAACAGTACCACAGTCTATCCATTCTGGGCTGCTTCTAGTTTTTTGCCATTACCATTTAACAGTAGCAATAACATAAGTCATCATTGTCTACTTTCTGTTTTGAACTAGTGCAAGGCAACTTAAGGTTTTAGGCCTTTCTTTGATTAATAAAATGATTTAGTCCCTAAAGATGTGTTCTATCACACACAATACCCACATTTTCCACGCATTTCTTATTGTTAGTGAAAATTATCGGTTTATTGGAAGCTGAAATTTTCTTTTAGAAGCAAAAGTTGGTTTTAGCATTGTAAAAGTTAGAATTAGCTTCTTGGCACGAAATTAAATTTTGCGAAGGAGAAACCATGGTTTTAACTGCACTGTAACTGTAATATTCATTACTGAGAATGCCATACTAGCCTCTGGAGGAACATCCTATTTCAGGAATACTTAGAATGCTCTAGTCCTTCACAAAATAGTGTTGTAGTTGCTGCGATGGATTCAGCTGGGTTTCACAGACCCCTATTTGTCTGGCCTTACCTATTATGTAAGTCTCTTGCTTCTTTTCTATTTTCCCAAAATGATTATCTAAGGGGGCTGTAATTTCTTTTTTCTTTTTCTTTTTTTTTTTTTAAGATTTTATTTATTTATTTGACAGACAGAGATCACAAGTAGACAGAGAGGCGGGCAGAAAGAGAGAGGAGAGGAAGCAGGCTCCCTGCGGAGCAGACAGCCAGATGCAGGGCTCGATCCCAGGTCCCCGGGATCATGACCTGAACCGAAGGCAGCAGCTCTAACCCACTGAGCCACCCAGACGCCCCAGGGGCTGTAATTTATGATTGATTGATTTACTGATTAATATTAGGGGAGTTCTACTGCTGGGAAGTGAGACAAAATAAACTTTACGTGAGATTCCAATTAAAGTGGTCATGCTTGCTATTAAAGTGCAGGAAGAAATATGACGTTGTTTCAAACTTTTTACTACAGCTTTTCTCTGACTTTATTTTTCTTTATACAGTTGATGGACTGGACAAAGCTTCTCTAGCAAATTCAGATGGCCCAACAGCAGGCTCACAAACACCTCCCTTCAAGAGAAAGGGGAAACTCTCCACCATCGGTAAAATCTTTAAACCTTGGAAATGGAGGAAAAAGAAGACCAGTGACAAATTTAGAGAAACCTCAGCAGGTATGAGTATCATAACTTTACTAGAAGATAAGTTGTTACATTTTTTATAAGATAAAAATTGTGTCTTGTAGGGCTTTTTTTCCCCAGAAAAAAAAGGCCATATTTGAAATGAAATTAGACTTAACTTAGAGTCCTGATTTGCCTGCTTTCCCACTCATTGACTTTCTAATATACCCTTGTTTTTAAATATATACTTCATACAGAAAACTAGTATGGAGGGAGGGGAAGTGAAAGAAGGTTATAATAGAAAATTAGAAGGGCAAATGTTATTTGTCAACATTGTAGCTAAAATAGCCGTTCACACACACGCACACACACCATTATCTATCTACTTAGTTCCAGTAACACAATCCTATTTGTTAATTTAAGAAAAATTTTTGAATGTCTTTTTTTAATGTGTTTGTTTTATGGGAAAAATAAATGTAAATGGCTGTTTGAAAGAAAAGTGTTTCTGTATTTTATTGTTAAATTTAAAATTTCCATCATACCTTTAAGACAAATAAATGGTTTCTGTCCTAAGGGAGTCAGAACACTATTGGTGTGAAAATTTTTTTTATCATTTTGTGGATTTGTTAAGCCTTAAGAATTACATTATTTCGTACCTTTCATGTAGACTCATGGAAGAAATTTGCTTTTTATCTCAGGCCAGAACTAAGCCCAAGTTAAACAAGTATTGCCTTTAAGGTAGAAAAGCATTTATCTCTTGATATAGGTTCAACATTCTCCATGCTTATTTGTCTAATACAATCGCCTTATCAGAATTCCTCATTGCACCAAGGTTAGTATCGTCGGTGTATGTAGAGGGTCACAGAGCATATTTTACTGGTCTGTGCTAACATAGGAGTTGGCCTTTAGTTCTCGAGCTGTGAAATAAAATAGAAAATACCTCAAATAGCACATAGGTATGGAATAGGGACACCAAAGCTTCCTAATGAAATTGCCTGTGATGCATTTGCTGCTGTATAACTTCTTTGAGCATGTAATATTTAATAAAGAAATAATGATACCATATCTGGGATTTGTTTCAAAATCCTGGAGGTGGGGTGAATATAGATGAAAGAAGATTGGCCACAAGTTGGTGATTGCTTAAGCTTGGTCATGGGTACTGGGGGGTTATTGTTCTCTCCTCTCTGTGTGGACGTATTGGAAAATTTCTGTAATAAAAGATAGGGAAAATAAAAGAGACCTGGCTTAGGGGGACATAAAAATAGATTGGTTATCCCATTTTCTATAGTTTCTAATTGGTTCCTTGGATTAGAAGGCAATGGCAAGTGGACAGAGTGCTGTGCTGAGTGAGTAAGGACATCTGGGTTCTGGTAGTGGCTTTGCCATCGAGGTACCCCGTGACCTTGAGCAAGTCAGATCAGAATCGAATGAGATTATTCTAAGGCGCTTTCATTTCCAGATTCTGTTGTCAGCCCTTGACTTCTAATCCCTGGCTGGACATCTTGTGCTCCCATATTCTTCAGTTGTGAATGGAACCACGACTGGTCTTCTTAGTGTCCTCCTCTCACATTTCCCTAAGTTTTGAGAGAATCTGGCCCTTTGGGTTACCATGGCTACCCAGGACGGGAGTCAGGCTCCAGACAGTGCCAATAAGAAGATACTGAGGAGGGAGGATGGAAGTCTCCTCTTTTGTTTAGCTTGCCCTTTACTTGCATCTTGGATGCTAACTTCTCTCTCCCCAATGAAGAAAAGATAACCACAAGGAAATTCTCCTTCACTTTTCCTTGTCATCTTTTTAAAATTATTTTGATAATAGGGAGGCTGTAACCCTGAATATTTTAGAAAAGTCATTTTAAACAGCCTTAAGTGTTATTTTATGTTAGCCCATATTTGTTGAGGAAAGCCTAGCCATCTTTCTATGCTGTTTTCTTTTCAGAGTCACACCGGAGTCTATATAAGCTTGGCTCCAAAGAGTTATTTGTGGGTTCTGTAGCCCTAGTTCCTAAAGACTACCAGACTACATTAATAACCTGAAAAGTTATTAGATGTCTGTTTTCTTTGCATCCAAATTATGACATCACAGAATAAAGACAAGCCAAGTAGACACGTTAACAATTCTTTTTGAATTTATCTGCTGCATTTGTGTCATTTCTTTCTAAACCCATATTAATGTCGTACTTGAATTTCATAAGATGTTACCAAGTGTCCCATTATAAAATATTTTGTTGTTACTTCATATATATATATGCTTATTTTAAGACTTAAATTTCTGGGGCGCCTGGGTGACTCAGTGGGTTAAAGCCTCTGCCTTCAGCTCAGGTCATGATCCCAGCGTCCTGGGATCCAGCCCCACATCGGGCTCTCTGCTCAGCAGGGAGCCTGCTTCCTCCTCTCTCTCTGCTTACTTGTAATCTCTGTCTGCCAAATAAATAAATAAAATCTTAAAAAAAAAAAAAAGACTTAAATTTCTGCTGAGCTTTATGAAGTGTATCAGTGAAGCCTGAAAATAAAAGGAGGCACAAAGCGTGTAACAAATATTTTCTTTACATTGAGGAAAGCTGTCATGTCTAGAGCAAAACTGATGCATTTGGAAATAACCAAGAGAAAGGTGTTTTTTTTTTTTTAAAGATTTTATTTATTAATTTATTTGACAGACAGAGATCACAAGTAGGCAGAGAGGCAGGCCGAGAGACGGGGGAAGCAGGCTTCCCAGTAAGCAGAGAGCCCGATGTGGAGCTCGATCCCAGGACCCTGAGATCATGACCTAAGTTGAAGGCAGAGGCTTAACCCACTGAGCCACCCAGGTGCCCCAAGAAAAGTGTTCTTTAATAAATTGCCTCAAACAGCAAACTCTGGTTGTTTGGATATGACCAAGGTCATGTGCTGTCTGGCACACTATAAAGTCCACCTTAGGCATGTCCCACAGTGTGTTGAGATCTGAAAGAAGGTGCATTTCTTCCAAGGCAAGTCCATCTTGTTTTTCCTTCTCCTAAGTTCCTGGTGTTGTAGCCACATGGCTATGAATCTTCCTGCATTCCGCCACACAGTGATTAATATTGCTTTTCCTAGTCTGGGTTTCTGTTGAGGAAATTTTTTTTCTTTTGATTGGTAACAGAGAGGATGCAGCCCTGATTGATTGATGCCATTGTAGTCATATGTTTCCCATGACGGAGGCAGTTTAGAAGGGTCATGGTCAGTGGAGCACATGACTCTTGATCTCTGGGTATGAATTCGAGCTCTACATTTGGTGTAGAGGTTACTTAAAGATAAAAATCTTAAAGAAAAAAAAGAGAGAGAGAGAGAATGAGAGAGAAAAGTGCCCTGTTTTTGAGCCAACTATATTTTGGAAGTCCATCTTGTCCTGTAAGAGAGACAGGGCCTAGGCCCCAACTTCAGTTTCTCTGGCCTTGTTTTAAAGCAAAAAGTTGCCTGTCTCTTCAACTCTGTGCAGGCTGGTCTACAGGCCCTTGGGTTCTAGGGGGGAGAGCAGTCTTCTTCCCATTTACTTCCCCCAGGGCATCTTTTCTTAACTCTTTATCTCCTGAGTCAGAGGGGCCCTTCTCTGGTCCCATCTTTACTCTCAGTTACATCCGTTCTGTGCATTTAGAACTCAAAATGTCATTTACACTTCTTTTCCTACATAATTATTCCTCCTGTCTTTTTTTCTTTCTTTTTTTGTGGGGAGGGGTGCTGTGTGTGTTGTGGCTGAAGTTCCTTCCTCTGGATCTTTAAATTTGCTTCTGTCTCCCAAAAGCTAAGAATACAGTCAAATCCCCTGTCTGAACACAGTGGTTCTTTCAACTTCTGCAGAGTCTGTTGCCTTCAAGACCAAACGTCTTGAAAATCCAGCCTGTGCCACTTTGTCCACATCCTCTTCCCATGGTCATTCCTTTCCCTCTGCCACCTGTGCCTGTGTGCAACACTCCACTGATGACACTCCAAGCCTCCCAATCAGGAAATTCAGTGTCACTCTCTCATTTTCACCCATACCAACCTCTGCAGCATTTGCCATCCCTGGTTTGTCTTTCCGTGATTGACAAAAGATGTCATTATCGGGGCGCCTGCGTGGCTCAGTCAGTTAAGCGGCTGCCTTTGGCTCAGGTCATGATCCCAGGGTCCTGGGATCGAGTTCCACATCGGGCTCCCTGCTCAGCAGAGAGACCGCTTCTGCCTCTCCCTTGCCTGCCACTCTGCCTACTTGTGCTCTCTATCTCTCTGTCAAATAAAGAAACAAATAAATCTTTAAAAGATGTCATTATTTTGGTTGTCTTTAACTTTTCTTTCTGCTTTTTGCTTCCTCTCGCCCCCTTCTCCTCTTCCCTAAACCTTTGAGGGAGTTTGCTGTGTGTCTTAGCCCTTCCCTTTCTTTGACTGTGCTCCTCCTCATCACCCATCTCTTCTTAGTACCCACATTTCTCAGGCCAAATCTCCACCTAAGACCTAGACCCATCCAGCAGAGCATTGATGGGTAGCAATGTTAACTCAAGGAGTGCATGTTAACTCAAAAATCCGTTCCTAGAGACACCTGGGTGGCTCAGTTGGTTGGACGACTGCCTTCGTCTCAGGTCATGATCCTGGAGTCCCGGGATCAAGTCCCGCATCAGGCTCCCAGATCCACGGGGAGTCTGCTTTTCCCTCTGACCTTCTCCTCGCTTATGCTCTCTCTCTCAAATAAATAAATAAAACCTTAAAAAAAAAAAATCCATTCCTAAGATCTATCTATATCTGCACTGAAAACCATTGATTTATAAGCTCTTGTTCTGTTGTTACATGATTCACTTGTATTTTTACAAAGAAATAAGACCAATCAATAGCTGGGAATTTCGAACCTCGTTTCTTCCCCTATAGAAGCAAATAACTCATTGAGATTACTATATACCCAAATATATGTCATGAATCAGTAACAGACCACAGCACTCCATTCATATTAGTTCTTTCCAATTTCTGTTTTTCCGTTTGTTCAATTCTGAACTCAAAAGAAAATGGAATCAGAGACTTTCATAAGTGAATATAAGTATTCCTGAAAGCGTTGTTCTGGAGTCTGATATTCTGGAGGGAGGGAGTGAGCAAGGTTCCTGCACTCTTGGAGCTTTCGTTCTAGAGAGGCAGATGTGATGAATGAGCACAGAGTGAGGGAAGGGGGGTGGAAAATGCTATGTACAAAATCCTTCGAAAGCAAAACAGATCCCTTTCCAATCCCAGGTACCCATGCTGTTGCAGACGTGGCTTTCTTTGGCATCTAGACTTTGAACCATGGAGTTCTTTGACTCTTCCTTACCTCTTACCGTCTTCTGTATCCCATTAGTTACTAAAACCTTTCATGTGTTTTCTCCTGGTGCAGGGCCTCCAACATTAGCCTTTCCTCTCAGTCCCTATTATCTGGTCCTTACCAGTCTATTATTGCAGGTAGCCTCTTGGTTATATTTAGGTATGAGCCATACCAGCTATAGAAGGCTATAGAACACTGGCGAAGGTGGGGAGAGGTGAGGCTCTGGCAGTAAACCTGCCCACAGGGGAACCTAAACTAGCTGGTAAGGCTGACAGCGAAGGTTGAGGGTGCCAGAGGCCTCCAGGAACCCCATAGTAACTAAGATGACAACTTTCTACGTCTCAGGCCAGACAGGTAGAACAATGAGTATTTTACATGAGAATGGCCTGTGTTCTACCCCATAGGTTAGGATAGGAGAGCATCCAAGTAAGTGAGAGTGGGAAATCCAGATAGGCCTTTAGGAGCCAGGGTGTTCTAAATTACTTAGGTGGTAGTACTCATGGGAAGATGGTGCCTGGTGTAGGAATCAGAAAGACTCAAACAGAGCCCCCATACTTTTTTTTTTTTCTTAAATGGAACCAGAGAATAGAGCTGGTAACTAGGACAGGAAGTTTCCAAAGGATTCGGGACAGAAACTTGCTGTATAAAGTGGAACACAGGGATGGTTTTGAGGGAGTGGTCTCCTCAGACTCCAAACCTCAAGTGCTGGAGCTCCTCTTGCTAGAGTGGCACAGCTCAAGAGCTGGGTGACCAGAAAGAAAAAGAACTGCTGTGGATTTGGAGAAGTAGGTAGGCAAACTACCCTTCTTCTCTAGCATGCCCTCTCTTCTCTAGCATGTCTTGGATACCACCATGAGGGAATCTCTTAAGTGGAACTTTGGTCCTGTCGGTTCTTGCTTAAAGTGTGGCTGACCCCACATTGTTTCCTTAGTGAATTGCAGACTCTTAAGCTCTCCTCAGTGTAACCCAAACTTACCTTTCTTTTCATTTTTTTCAGTCACTTATATTGGATTTTAGTCACACAGGGTCAGTACTTACTGAGTGTGCCCGTAAGCCTGCTTATCCCCAAGCCTTTCTTCCTTTATTCTTGCTCTGAGTACCTTCTTCTCACAGCTACACCTGGGGAGATACCCAGTGTATGACATGACCGTGAAAGGATCATGACATATCTCTTCTTTCCCAAAGATATTCTTTTTATAAAAGTAGGCTCCGTGCCCAGTGTGGAGCCCAGCATGGGTCTTGAACTCATGACCTGGAGATCAACACTTGAGCTGAGATCAAGAATTGGATGCCCAACTGACTAAGCCACAAACACCCCTTTCATACTCTTTTTTTTTTTTTTCTTGGAGATTTTATTTATTTATTTGAAAGAGAGAGAGAGCACGAGCTGGGGTGCGAGGAGGCAGAGTGAGAGGGAGAAGCAGACTCTCCGCCGAGCAGGGCATCGGACGCAGGCTCAATCTCAGGACCCTGAGATCATGACCCGAGGCAAAAGCAAATGCTTGACTGACTGAGCCCTTCCTGAGATAGTCTTACCCTTGGTTCTGTATCAACTGAGTAGGAACTTCTCCTCCTTTGCTTTAATTCTCTTAAGATATGTATGCTTTGACTTTTTTATTTATGTGTCTGCTTACAGTTTGCTGTGTAAAATATTGAAGGTCAGAGACTATCTCATTCACTTTTGCCCAACTTTAGGTGCTTTATATAATAATTTATACCTGGTATGTACTTCTTTTTTAAGAGACAGAGAGAGAGAGAGAGAGCACGTGCCCAAGCATGGGCTTAGGGGAGGGGGTGGAGAGGCAGAGGGAGAGAGTGAGAATCTTTAAGCAGGCTCCACGCCCAGCACAGACTCTGAAGATGGGCTCGATATCAGAAAGCTGAGATCATGACCTGAGCTAAAATCAAGAGATGGACCTTTAACTGACTGAGCCACCCAGGCACCCTCCACCCCAGATATGTACTCTTAAATGTGCCTTGAATTGCTTATTTATTGAATGTCCACTATAACTAAATATACATCACTAGGCGCTTTAGGACTTTGTAAAAGAAATTAAAGATTGAAAATTCATAATGGGAAGGAGAGAGATAGTAAATTAAAATACTAATCAAAAATATGTGCTCACAGTTGCAACCATGTACAACTATCAAGAAGCCAATAAATAATTTGGGAAAATTTCTCTTTCCTATCTTTTGCCCTTATTTTAAAAGTAAGTTACACTCCTAAATAAAGACATTTATCTTCATTATAATAGTGACTTTTTTATTTGTGGTGTTAGTAATGCAGAAGGAATGCCTGCCTAGATTTTTAGATAACATTGTTGCAAGTTATCAGCATTCTAAGAATCAGAGTGATCTGTAGAGAGTCCTCTGGTAAAAACTTTAACTTACTAGTACTCTGCATTCCCTACTCTTCATAATGTCTAATTTTTATTGAATGCTATCATATGCCAAGTTCTACTCCAAGAACTTTATTCACATTACCTCATTTAATCATCAAAGTTTACGAAGTTTCAGTGCTATTGTTATCCCAGTTTTACTGACGAGGACACTAAGGTCGGAAAATTCAAATGACTTGCTGGAGGAGGCATACCTGGTAGGAGGCAAAGATGGTATCCGAACCCAAGCAATGTGGTGCCAAGCCACTACTTTTAACCATTACACTATGTTGTATCTCTAGAAGATAAATCCATACCCGGATCAGTAAGGATTGATCAGTGTAAGGTGATTCTACTGTGTGGGTTTGCTTCATATACTAGAGTTTTTATTGTGAGAAGGATTTGGTCTGAAGAATAATTTTGGTTCTACTTACTTGCCTAATTTCAGCAGGATGTGCATAGAAAAATGGTTGACAAGGGTCAACCCTTGTTTGGTCCTATTAAACCCTTATGTTTTGGTCCTATTAAAGATTGTCTTCTCTGTAACCATAAAGGCCTAATGTTACTGCTTGGGATTATTTTCTATATCTAGAAAGTAGGGCAAAGTTAGAAGATTTGCATAGGGGGATATTTGTTAAGGACTGGTCTGATGGCATAATAAACAATAGCATTTTGATTTCGTCTATCTTGTTCCACTAAGAAAATGGAAGTACTTTCGTGTATCATTCACCCTAGTACCGTCTTGGAGGAAGGAAAGAGAATCTCTCCCTTTCCCAATTCACTGTAGCAGAAGGAAGTTACATAATCAGCCAAAGACCACATAGCACAACCAGATCCGCATAGGGCTCCTTGCTTATACATTGGACAACACGCATTTGTCTTCTCAACAGATGTTTAGTGAGCAGCCACATCTACTGTGTGTCAGGCACTGTTACAGACTCTAATGATACAGCAGGGAACGAAAGAGACAATACTGCCTTCCCCTATGGGGCTTATATTCTTATAGGGATAGGAGGCAGAAAGTCAATCCCCAGAGTTAGAAAATGGGAAGAAAAACATAAAGCAAGGACTAGGGAATGTGGGTAAGTTACAGTTTAAGATGCAGTGGTCAGAGAAATTTTACTAGAAAAACAGCATTTGAACAAAGACAGGTGGGAGGGAAAGAAAAGCACTCAGGGAAATCCCATTAGGTAATCATATGTGTTACAGCATGGTTTTCCTTCTATCTAACAATGGTGTCAATATACTGAATGCAGTTCAGTATAAACTTGTATCCAATCTTTTAACAATTAAAATATCTCCCATTCATGAACCTCCTGGTTGTTAACCTTGATATCTGTTGCTGGCACATGGATCCTAACAGATCATGTCATTTTACTCAACAGTTGTAGGAGAGAAGCAGGAATCCAAGAAAGGAATTTAACTCTGTAATAGAATAGAAATGTTTTGTTATGGGGCACCTGGGTGGCTAAGTGGGTTAAAGCCTCTGCCTTCGGCTCGGGTCATGATCCCAGGGTCCTGGGATTGAGCCCCACATCGGGCTCTCTGCTCCGTGGGGAGCCTGCTTCCTCCTCTCTCTCTCTTCCTGCCTCTCTGCCTACTTGTGATCTCTGTCTGTCAAATAAATAAATAAAATCTTAAAAAAAAAAAAAAAAAGAAAGAAAGAAATGTTTTGTTACGGCTTCCTTTCTTAAGTTAGAATTTAGGTGCCAGATTTTGACAGGGCGTCAGAAATCCTGCTTCATGGAGTCTGAGTTTAGAATCCCTCATATGTCAGTGTTTTTTGAGTAGATCTTAGTATCAGTCCTGCAGAGAATGCTTTTATAAACTGAAACAATAATGTATGATCGCCTCTGTGGGTAAACAGTCCCTAACTCACATGCTAGTGGTGTCGACTGTACTGATTTGTTAGATTACTTGGAATGACAAGTATGTTCCCAGATTAATTTAAAAAAATTCAGTTTGGTCCACAATACACCTGAAGCTGGGCACTATTAAAACGTATTCACATACAGCTGAACACTACTTACTAAAACTCTAGGAAAATATCTTCTGAATTTTCTATTAAAATTGAGAATTTGAGGACTGTAGACTACCTTACCTTTCATCTGGGTCTGTCCCCAAGGCACAATGTCTTCTCTCTCCACCAAACCTGATAACATGTAATCATTTAACTTCCAAGCTCCTGCTTTCTCACTCTAATTATTGGGGAAGTTTTCTCTTACACTGACCCAGAACAAACTCTCTCCAATTTTTCTAGCTATCCCCTGGCACGAATATATATATATGTATATATATATATTTATACATCTCTCCAAATCACAGTGTTATGTCATGGTTCTTCCATCTTTTCATAAAGTTCTTTCATCCCCTTGATGTGTTTTAAGTTCGGAGTTTCTCACCATGGGGCCATATTAAATTGTCTAGATTATTCAGTACCTTTTTGTTGAATACCAGGCCCAATGCGCTATGTTCTAAGGACACAGCAATGAACAAGTCTGATGAAGCCCCTGCTTTCACAGAGCCTACAGGCTCTGTGTTCCCTTTCTTGGCCATTTTAATACCAAGGTAACACTGTGACTTCCCCCCCAATTCTTATGATTACACTTTTTAAAATATTTATATGTGTATATAAATATATATATTTTATATTTAGAATTACATCCACAATAGGACTATATCTTGTTATTAAAATGATAAGAATTTGTCAGTAGGAATAATATATCACCCAGCCGAATCCTCCAAGCTGGGTGATCCATTTTACCCCTTCTAACAATGTGCTGTATGTCCTTTCTGTGTACCCACTTCTACATATTCTCCAACATATGTCATCCTCAGTCATGTGTGTTTCCCTGACAGGGTCCAACTGGGTGAGCTCCCTTCTGACATTAGACCTCCCCCTTGGACCAGATCTGTCTCTTTCAGATTATCAGGAATCCTGTCCCAACATATCTCAAAGAGTTATTTTCTTGGTTGAGACCTCAGATCTCCTTTGTGGAGGAGACTGGCCTCTGCACCCCTTCATATTGTGCCCACATTTCTGGGGTGCTGTTTTCTCTTAAAGCACCAGCGGGGCACCTGGGTGGCTCAGTCATTAAGCATCTGTCTTCAGCTCAGGTCATGATCCTGGGGTCCTGGGATCGAGCCCCGCATCAGGCTCCCTGCTCAGTAGGAAGCCTGCTTCTCCCTCTCCCATTCCTCTGCTGTGTTTCCTCGCTTGCTGTGCCTCTCTCTGTCAAGTAAATAAATAAAATCTTAAAAAAAAAAAAAAAAAAAAAAAGCACCAGAAATCTCTGCTGCTGTGTCTTCTGTCCTAGAGACTGTCTTCCAGGGGACCTGATTTTAGATCATTATCTGAGTGTTTTCTTCCCTCTCTAATTCAGCTTTAAGGTTCTCTTCACTAGGCCAATCCAGTCTCCACCTGGCATTTCACTCCTTTTTCCATGGAATGGGTATTACTGTACAGAAGTTCTGGTCTAGGAAACCAGACCTTGATTTGACACCATCAGTTCCAACAGCTACTCACTTGGGTTGTCCAGTCTTTGTATGTCATGATTTCAGCCAGATTAAAAAACAACCCCTGGCCATCCACACCTTTCTGTTTCCTCCTTAGAACTTCTAACTGGATGGGCTATGTCCGATTGTTTCTGGGGAAGACAATTATTCCTGTTGTTAAGTCAGTAGAGTAGGGGTTTGAGGAGTCTAGGCATGGCCTCCTTCACATCCTGAGAAACACACTATGAGAGGACAGCGTTCCTTCTGAGGAGTCACCCTGGTCTGCATAAGGCGTCATCTTGAGCTCGCACATCAGTCAAAGCTCCTGGATGACCACCGTGTGACTCTTCCTATGGGCTCTGCTGAGCCTACCTTGTTCATTCATTCACACAGCACATACTCACTGGCCTCCTCCCATGAGCCTACACACTCTCCTGTGCTCCGAGGATACAGTGGTTAACAAAGAGGGAAGTTTCGAGGCTTGTGAACCGTCAGTGTCTCTGGTGTACCATTCTTCTCAGCTGTCTCTTTCCTGCTACCCAGCTCCAGATCCATACCGCACATCAGCCTTTCCATCTCTGGGTTCCCCATTTTTCTCCTGTCAACTTCTTAACTACAGTTTTGATTCCTCTTTTCTTTCTCCAAAACATTTCTCTTTGTGCCTTCCTTAACTACTATTTTTTCCGTTCCATCTAGTTATCTAGTACCTTTTCCAGATCAGAGCAAAGAGAGATGTTCCCTGACTCCTTTTACCTTCACATTGAGGGGGAAAGCTGGTTTCTGTTTATAGCTCCCCTCTTGGTGGCTCCTCTCTGAGGAAGAAAAGCAGAGGTCACCCCTGAGAGATTACTGGAATGGTTTTTGCATGGTCCAGACCTCATAGCCTCCAGGTTACCTGTGACTGTTTTTGGTAGCCCCTTGGAAACATTTCCTGTAAACGTCCCCCAGCAAAGTGGGGACCTACGAATGAAGCATTTCAGTGAACACTGGTCTGTGCTTGCTGTATCAAACCTTGGCCCTTTCAGAAAACACAAATAAGTTTTTGATTTTTCCAAAACTTTTCTCTGCCTTCCCTCTCTTTTTTGACCGTGGGTCAATGAGCCTATATAGTCCATGGAAGAATATAGCTGCCTTTCCTGACAACCCTGATGCTGGACGCCTGAGATTTTCTTAGAAGTAGGAATTGTGTTTGGCTAAGGTTGGAGGCAGATATACAAAGGAACTACTAACTGGTTCACTATTACTACCTTTGTGAACGTGACTGTCCCCAAAGAGGTCATTTTTTGGTCATTCACCACCCTGGTATTTATTACTTTGAGGAGAGAGAAAGAGAGTGTGTGTGTGTGCGTGTGTGTCTGTGTGTGTGTAGTTCTGTGAATTTTAATACATGTATGTTTTATGTAACTACCACCATTATCAGGATTCGTCCCAGATCCATCCTTGCCCAGTCCTCCCGCCCCATCCTTTTCCAGTCATACCCTCCCTCCCCTCCAACACCTCCCCCAGCTCCTAACTTCTGGCAACCACTGCTCTGTTCTTCACTATCATTTTGTTGTTTCAAGGACATCGTAGAAATGGAAATCACTATAAAATATTTTGAGACTGGCTTTCTTCGCTTGCCATTTCACCTTTGAGAGTCATCTGGGATATTGCATGTACGAGTGTCTCGTTTCTGTTGTTGGGTAGTATTCCGTGCTCTGCATGTAACCTGTTCATTTATCCATTCACCTGTTGAAGGATGTAGATTGTTTCCGGTTTGGGGTGATTATGAATAGAGCTGCTATAAATATTCACATAAAGGCCTTTGTGTGAACAAAAGTTTTCATTTCTCTAGGGAAAATATGTAGGAGTGAGATTTTTGAGTCATACACTAAATGCATGTTTAACTTTATAAATAACTGCCACAGACTATTTTCCAGAGTTTCGTATTCCTTACCAGCAATGTAAAGGTTCCAATTGGTCCATATCCTTGCCAGCACTTGGTATTGTCATTATTATTTTTTTATTGTGGTCAAAAAACCTGTTATAAAGTGTACTGTCTAAACCATTTTTAAATGTCAAGTTCAGAGATGTAAAGTTTATTTGCAGTGTAATAGAACAGATCTCCAGAACTTTTTCATCTTATAGACCGAGACTCTGTACCTATTGAACAATCCCCACTACCCGCTCCCCACCTCCTGGTAATCACCATTCTACTTCCTATGTGTATGAAGGTGACTACTTTAGTATATGTCACATAAACGGGATCATACAGTAGTTATCCTATTAGGACTGGTTTATTTCACTCAGCATAAAATATCCTCAAGCTTCATTCATGTTGAAGCATGTGTCAGCATTTCCTTTCTTTATATGAGTGTACAGTATTTTATTGTATGTATATGCCACATTTTGTTTACCCATTCATCTGTCAGTGGACATTTGAGTTCCCTCCACCTCTTGGTTGTTGTGAATAATGCTGCCATGAGCACGGTTGTGCTATCTTTATTATTTTAGCCATTCTAGTAGGTATGTAGTAGTATTTTATCCGAGTTTTAACTGCATTTCCCTAATGGCTCATGATGTTCAGCTATTTTTCATGTACATTTCTGCCATCTGTATATCCTCTTTGATGAATGTCCTGTTCAGGTCTTTTGCCTGTTTGGTAATTGAGTTATTTGTTTTCTTACTATTAAATTTTGAGGGTTCTTTATATATTCTGGATATAAGTTCTTTGTTGGATATATGACTGCAAATATTTTCTCACCATCTGTAGTTTGTTTTTTTATTGTCTTAATCTCTTTTGTAAAACAAAAATACATAATTTGATAAAGGTCAATTTATCAGTTATTTATAGGTCATATTTTTTGTGTTGTGTCTGTTATCTAACTTCAGATCATAAAGAACTTCTTCTGTGTTTTCTGCTAAAAGTTTTATAGTTTTATATTTTACCTTTAGATCTATAATCATTTATGGGTTAATTTTTATGTAAGGTATAAGATTTAGATCCAGGTTTGTTTTTACATATAAATGCCCAGTTATTTTAACATCATTTGTTGCAAAGACTGTCCTTTCTTCATTTAATCATCTTTGTATCATTTTGAAAATGAATAACCATATTTTTCTTTCATATACTTCTCTTTGATAAATATTTGTTCAAGTCTTCTGGCCAATTTTATCTTCTTAATGTTGAGTTTTAAGACATCAGATATGTTACTAAAGATATTTTCTACCACACTGTAGCTTGTTTTTTTATTCTTTAACAGTGTCTGTTACAGAGCAAAAGTCTTAATTTTGATGAAATACAGTTTATTGCTTCTTTCCTTCAGGATCATGTTTTTTATATCATTTGTAAGAATTTTCAAGAGCATTTGTTGAAAAGACTAGCCTTTCTCCATTAAATTGCCTTTGTGTCTTTGCCAAAAGTTAATTGGCCACATGGTCTTTGTCAAAAATTAAGACTTACATTTGTGTAGGTTTATTTCTGGACTCACTATTCTGTTCTCCTAATCTGTGTGTCTGTTCCTTCACCAGTATCATTCTGTCTTGATTATTATTATAAGTCTGAAAATTAGATACTGTAATATTTCCAACTTAATTCTTCCTTTTAAAAATTATTTTAACTAGTTTCTTTGTCTTGTCACACAAATTTTGGCATCATATTGCCTATATTCTCAAAAATTTCCTGCTGGGATTTTCATTGGAATGACATTAAATCTATATTCAATTTGTGTAGAATTGATAACTTCACTATGTTGACTTTCCCAGTATGTGAACTGGTATGTCTCTCTATTTAATTAGCTCTTTTATTTCTTGCATTAGCATTTTGAAGTGTTTGGAAAACAGTATTAGGTTTATACCTAAGTATTTCTTTCTTTTCTGTGTTTTTAAAAATTATTACAAATATATATATTTTTTAAAATTCCATTTCCAATTATTCAGTACTGGTTTACAGAAATACAATACCTTGCTAAATCTACTTATTAGCTCTAGTGAAGATTCCTTAGGATTTTCTGTGTAGATGATTCTATCATCTGTGATTAGGCATGGTTTCATTTCTGCCTTTCAATATGTATGTCTTCTGTATCTTTTCTTGCCTAGCTAGGACTTCCAGTATAATAATAAGTAGGGGTGGTGAATGGGACATCCTTGTCTTTTTCCCATTCTTAGGGGGAAGCTTTCATCAAGTATGGTGTTAGCTGACGGTTTTGTTTTTTTTTTTAAGATTTTTGTTTATTTGACAGAGAGAGAGAGATCACAAGTAGGCAGAGAGGCAGGCAGAGAGAGAGAGAGAGGAGGAAGCAGGCTCCCTGCAGAGCAGAGAGCCCAACGCGGGGCTCCATCCCAGGACGTGGAGCTCGATCCCAGGACGCTGGGATCATGACCTGAGCCGAAGGCAGAGGCTTTAACCCACTGAGCCACCCAGGCGCCCCAGCTGAAGGTTTTTTTGCAGATGTACTTTATCAAGTTGAGCAGGTTCCCTTTTATTCCTGATTCTCTGGGAGTATTTATTATGAACAAATGTTGAAAATCTCAGATGCTCTTTCTGCATCAGTTGATATGACCATATGGTCTTTCTTCTCTGCGACCACTTAATATGATAGATTACATTGATAGATTTTTGAATATTGAATCAGTTTTGCATCCCTGGGGTAAATATCGTTGAGTTGTGGTATATTATTCTTTCCTATGTTGCTGGATTTTACTTGATAATGTTTTGTGGAGGATTTGTGATATTCGTCTGTAGTTTACTTTTCTTGTACTGTTTTTGGTTTTTGATGTCAGGATGTTGTGCTGACCACATAAATTGAGTTCATTCTATTTTTGGAAAGATTGTGTAGAATTGGTGTTATTTCTTTAGATGTTTGATAGAATTTGCCACTGAAACAATCTGAGTCTAAAGAATTTTTTTAAAAAACGATCTTAAACAGCAAATTCAGGTTAAGAAGTACAGGATCATCAAGGCTGTCTCCTATCTTGGATGAGTTTTGTTAGGACCTCCAGTGCTTTGAAAGAGGGCTCTTCCTCCAGGTTTCTTTATGGTTAACCAGCAACTTCATCTCCTTCAAGGAAGTCCCTGTTTAAATGCTAGCTTCTCAATGAGGTCTGCCTTCTCTCTCTATGCTGAAGCTCTCCTTTCCCCCAGAATTCATTCTTTAACAGCTTTTTTGGAGATATAATTCATATGCCATACAATTCACCCATTTTACATGTGCAGTTTTTAGTAGTCTTTACAAACTATGCCACTAGCACCATAATTAATTTTAAACATTTTCATCACCCTAAAAAGAAACCCCCTCAGGCTGTCAGTACTCCCTTCCCCTGACCTCTGTTTTCTGTCTTGATAGGTGGGCCTGTTCTTCATGTTTCCCGTAAATGGAGTCATACAAGAAACGTGTGGCCATTTGCATTTTTGACTGGCTTCTTTCACTTAGCGTGATGTTTTTAAGGTTCATCCATATTGTAACATGCATCAATATTTAATTTCTTTTCATGGTCACATAATGTTCCAGTTTATGAATATATCGCATTTTATTTATCCATCCCTCATCCGTTGGTGGACATGTATTTGGGTTGGTTCTGGTTTGGCTATTGTGAATAATGCTGCTATGAACATTTGTGTACGAGTCTTTGTGCAGACATATTTTAATTTCTCTTGGTTATACATCTAGAAATGGAATTACTGAGTCATATGGTAATTCAGTGTTTAACACTTTGAGGAACTGCCAAGACTGTTTTCCAAAGCAGCTGCACCATTTTACATTCCCACCAGCAGTGTACGAGGGTTCTGATTTCTCCACAGGCTGGACAGTATTTGTTATTATCTGTCTGTTTTATTGTTGCCTTCCTAGTGGGTGTAGTAAAGTGGGTCCCCTGGCGCTCTTGGTTCTCTTTTTCTGCCCTGCCTTGTTCTTTCAACAGCACATCTTTCCTTCTTTTTTCTTTTTTTTTTTTTTTTTAAGATTTATTTATTTATTTGAGAGAGAGTGGTGGGGAGGAGCAGAGGGAGAGAGAGGCAAACTCTGAGCTCAGCGTAGAGCCTGAGGCAGGGCTCCGTCTCAAGACCCTGAGATCATGAGTGGAGCTAAAACCAAGAGTTGGATGCTTAACTGACTGTGCCACCCAGACCCTCCCACGTCGTATCTTATAACATTATAAGTTATTTGTGTTGTTTATTAGCTGGTCCCGCTTCCCACTAGATTATAAATTCCATGAGCATTGAGATTTCTGTTTTCTTTTTAGATAAAATCCAAGAGCAACCAGAATAGTGTCTGGCTTGTGCTAAAGCATTTAGTAAATGTTTATTGAATGAATTAATTAATGAGGGGTTCTTGATATGCCTTACTCTAGTCCATATACATGGTGTTTGCAAGTGAATGTGATCTGGAAAGTGCCAGAATTTGCGGGGGGGGGGCAATTATACCAGTTTTCAATTCTTTCTTCATGTTCATATCATTGAGAGCTACTTAAGGGCCTTAAAGAATTAAGAAGCCAATGGGCACCTGAGTGACTCAGTTGGTTGAGCGACTGCCTTGGCTCAGGTCATGATCCTGGAGTCCTGGAATCGAGTCCCACGTTGGGCTCCCTGCTCGGCAGGGGGTTTGCTTCTCCCGCTAACCCTCCCCCTTCTCATGCTCTGTCTCTCTCATTTTCTCTCTCTCTCTCTCCCAAATAAATAAATAAAATCTTAAAAGAATTGAGAAGCCAAAATAGACAAAATTAATATTTTACCAAATTTAATGGACAAGCTGGGGACCCATTCCCTCATGAATGGATAATGAACTTAAGTAACTGTTACTGTCTGTTCTGTATGGCAATAGCCTTTAAAAGGTCGATGGGAGGGCATCATTGGCATGAAAAGGAGAGTTTTAGTTCAGTCGTTTTTGTACCCATGTTTTATAAGTGAACCTAATTAGACCAAATAAGTGCTAAAAATTCTGTGGATGAGAGAACATACAGTAATTTTATCATACATACTTTTTCTGAAATTCTTGTATTCTGTTTTCCTAAACACATGTAATGGCATTAAAACAAATTTCCTCTCTATGCATAAAAAATGAAGGAGACTAAATATTCCTCTTCTTTTTCTCCCAGTAGAATGAATTTTTTTGTTTCGCTCTTCCCACATATAGAGGGAAAGAATCATTAAGGCCCCACCTTTTTATTTATGGAGCATTTATTATTCATTTTAGATCTATTCTAGGGATCACACCCACTTATGGGAAAGAGTAATGTAAGTGCTAACTTTTTATATATTTTTTCATAATAGAAATTAGTGGTTTCATAAATAGGAAAACCTTCCATCATGGGTTTAAATTAGCCAGCTGCACAGTGAATGGGCAAACCATTAGGATCCACCTTCTCTAGATACATAGAAACCAGAAAAATCTTATTTCTAAATGGAATAGAGGATATTCCCTTGCCTCTCCTGTCCATTCTAGAAAATGCGATATTGTTTGTTTAATCCAAGCTGAGCTTTGGGATCAAATTTGTTGAGCCATGAAGCAGACTAAGATCTCAGGCTTGCAGCCTCTCCCAGGGGGAGGTAGGCTTTGCTGGGGCAAGTGAGCTCAGATAAGCAAGGCATTTTCACTGAGCATTCTGTGCAAACCTTCTCAAGTGAGCCATGGGCATTACTGGTTTCTGATTGTAAATGACATTATTTTAAGGAATCACACCCACTAGAATGGAATATAGAATTGTTAGCTTGCATTTCTATTTTTTTTCTCTTTGCTACATTTAATTCCTGGGGAAGATGTGGAGGAGAGAATGATGTTCCCACTGACCTCTTGATAAAAAAGTCTTACGCTGCCAAGGGACATCGCTTGTATTGCTTTAAGAGATGATCTGATTGTTTATAAACTTTATTTGGGTGGCTAATTTTCTAATTCCATTTTCCTTTGGAGTAGTGCCACTTGTGAAATACTTTTTAAAGGTGCTACAGAACTCTTTCTGGCCTGGGTCAGAAAACTGAGTCAGGAAAGTCCATTATTTTATTTCCTTTGCATATTATTTCCCTTTGTGGTTTTGTTTTGATTTTTTTCATCCTGTGATACGAATCCGGTCTTTATCACTAAGGGCTAAGCCCTGGAAAGTGACTTTTTTTTTGGCTTCTGTATTTTCCTGATTTGTTTCCCACTTGGACTCTAAATTGCAGTCTTAATTCTTACTTTTGTATGTCAAGTGAAAAGAGTTTGCTCATTGAGGCTTATAACATTTTTTTTTTTTTTTAGATTTTATTTATTTACTTGACAGAGAGAAATCACAAGTAGACAGAGAGGCAGGCAGAGAGAGAAGAACGGAAGCAGGCTCCATGCTGAGCAGAGAGCCCGACGTGGGACTCAATCCCAGGACCCTGAGATCATGACCTGAGCCAAAGGCAGTGGCTTAACCCCCTGAGCCACCCAGGCGCCCCCGAGGCTTGTAACATTTTTGTGCTAAGTTTTCTTCACCTACTTTTCCAAACCCAGACTCTCCAGGTTTTGAAACAGATGCTCTTGAGGTTTTCTTTAGTCCAAAGTCTAAGTGTTTACTTAGTACCTATTAAAAGGCAGGCAGGAGAGGCTATGGGAGGAATACAAGAGAATAAAAAGCATGGCTGGAGAGAAGATGTCCTGGAGCAGACTTAGTGAACAGTAAACATCGCTGTGGTTAAAGTTCTTTGAAAATACCTTCTCATCTATTTTTTATCTTCAATAAATGGCTCTAAGCATTAATGTAGTCTAAACATGTCTTACAATTTAATTTATTTTAAAAATTGTGGTGGAGGGGCGCCTGGGTGGCTCAGCCAGTTAAGCTTCTGCCTTGGGCTCAGGTCATGATCCCAGGGTCCCGGGATCGGGCCCCACCTCGGGCTCCCTGCCTGCTTCTCCTACTCCCTCTGCCGTTTCCCCACTTGTGTACTCCAGCTCTCTCTCTTTCATTCTCTGCCAAATAAATAAAATCTTTTTAGAAAACTTAAAAAATAAATAAATTGCAATGTCTGGATTTGAGCTCAAGATGTATTTTTAAAAGGGCAGAATATATACATCCTGATCCATTTTCTGTTTTCTAGCTTTTTCAAGAATGATGAGACCCTCTTTCCACTTTAATAATCAGAAATTTGGATCAGAGAGTAGATAGGGAGACTCCTGAAAGGTAGCATTATGTCCCAGTGGAAACTTAACATTGCTGTGAAATTTTAAGTGTTCTACTTTTAATTACAATAAAAAGGTAAATTTTTCTAAGCCCTTGTTATTTACGGTGTTTTGTGTTAGAAAATGAAAACATTAGTAAAATCACCCTTGGTTCTCTCACTGCAGGGTCAAACAGTAACCAGGTATCATTTATACCTCCTGATTTAGTCTGGGTCTGGACCAGTTTTGCCAAAGAATACTGTTCTTTACAAATACCATATATTCTATTAGATAGGCAAGATGGTGGGTAGAGGAGGAAGAATGTTTAAAATGCATAATAAAACTTTTTAAAAAATTAATCCAAGAAAGTTAATACCAGCTTTCCAAGAATATTTTTTCTTCTTGTGTTTTTTTTAATTGAAGTATAATTGCCATGCAGTATTACATTAGTTGCAGGTGTACAACATAGTGATTTGACAGATCTCTATGTTATACTGTGCACATCACAGCTACTGTCTGTCATGGTACAGTGCTGTTACAATACCATGAATGGTGACTTATTCATTCCATAACTGGAAGCTGTATCTTCCACTTCCTTTCACCACGTAGCCCAACCTCCTACCCTTATCTGTCTGGTAACCACCAATTTGTTCTCTTTGTTTATGGGTCTGTTTCTGCTTTGTTTCTTTGTTTGTTTGTTCTTTTGTTTGTTTTGTTTTTTAGATTCTGCACATAAGTGCAACCATATGGTATTTGTTTTTCTCTGCCTGACTTATTTCACTTAGCATCATACCCCCCAGGTCTGTCCATGTTGTTATAAATGGCGAGATTGAATCCTTTTTTATGGCTGGGTAATATTCCATTTGTGTGTATGTGCCTATGCATACACCACATTCATCTATTCGTCTATCAGTGGACACATACTTTGTTTAAGAAAACTAATCTGGGTGCCTCGGTGGCTCAGTGGGTTAAAGCCTCTGCCTTCAGCTTGGGTCATGATCTCAGGGTCCTGGGATCGAGCCCCACATAAGGCTCTCTGCTCAGCAGGGAGTCTGCTTCCTCCTTTCTCTCTCTCTCTGCCTACCTCTCTGCCTACTTGTGATCTCTGTCAAATAAATAAATAAAATCTTAAAAAAAAAAAAAGAAGAAGAAGAAAGCTAATCTTTGGGGGTCCCTGGGTGGCACAGTTGGTTGAGCATCTTACTTTTGATGTTGTCTCAGGTCACAATCTTGGGTTGTGAGATCGAACCCTGAGTTGGGCTCCGCGCTTTGACTCAGCACAAGGTCAGCGTAGGATTCTCTCTTCCTCTTCCTCTGTCCCTCCCCTCGCTCATTATCTCTCTCTCAAATAAATAAATAAATCTTAAAGAAAAAAAATTTTAATTACTTTAAAAAATCCAGTCTGGGGATGCCTGGGTGGCTCAGTCAATTATGTGGCTGCCTTTGGCTCAGGTCATGATCCCAGGGTCCTGGGATCAAGCCCCGAACTGGGCTCCCTGCTCAGTGGTGCCCTCTCCCCTCTGCCTGCCACTCTGCCTACTTGTTCTATCTCTCTGTCAAATAAATAAATGAAATCTTAAAAAACAAAAACAACAACAACAAAAAAAAACCAACTGTGATGAGGTATGTATATGAAATAAGTAAATATGAATTTGCAGAGATGCTTACTCAATCTTCTTACTAACTCTGGTGGGTTACTCACACCTATTTGAGTTGTGATGTTTAATGACATATTTCTAGATTCACTAAATAAAAATAGGCTTTTAAAGATTACACGTTAATGACTTCAAAAAATTTTGGCCTAAAGTATGAATAATTTCAGATGCCTTTAATCCTGCACAGTTGTATTTGATGTTTAGATAAGTGAGAATGTCTTAATTTAGGGTAGTTTAGTACCACTAAGGTCTCTTTCCCAGCAACTCTTGCCTGCCATTTGGCTGTCTGACCAACGATAAAATGAGATAGGATCTCATCTCAGTCTATGCTGCTGAGTTCCTGAAATGTGTAAGACTGTCTTGAAGCAGATCAAGAAGAAGGGCCTCAGAATTAGGAGTTCAGGCTCTCTAAGAACTTCTCTAATGGGTATTGTTAATAACCTCCTAGTTTGCAAAACCTCTTCATCATGTAGAACAGAGATTCATTTTTATATCAAGTCTCTAGCTTGTTCTTACTGTAGTTAGAATTAATTGTTCTAAGGATGGTTCTCATTTTCTTTATTTCATACTTCTGTTCCTTTTGTGGTCTCACCCTGTTTTGGGTTTACTATCTTTTAACATGAAGAAACAAGAAATGGAAACACACAGGATGCATGCAAAAGCACCTGTCTCGAACATTTGTGTTTGTCATGTGTTTTGAGAGTCACACTGGAAGAAAAGACAAGCAGTGTTTCACGTAGCTCACAGATCCTGGCCTCTGATTACTCTCCTGAGATTACTTGTACTTCCTGGCCCATGTGGGATCGGGGACTTACTCATTGTTCTAGTCCTAAACCTTATCCCTTGGGAACAAAATCCCCGAGTCCCTTGAGTTGACTTGCCATGGCTATTCCCAGCTTGCCCTCTCTGGAAACAGCAGTGATTTTAGCTGTTGCTGTTTGCACAAGGCAAAGATCATCCCTTCTTCTCTCCCTGACCTGGCTTTCGTCTGTCACCCCCTTACCTGAAAATTTTAATATACTACATATAGTGTTCAATGAAAAAGCATTGTGCTGAACAATTGGTTTTGTTTGTTTTAAAGATTTTATTTATTTATTTGAGATAGAGCAAGAGCGAGCGAGAGAGAGAACCAGAGAGCACGAGTCAGGGGAGTGAGGGGAGAGAGGGAGAAGCAGGCTCTCCACTGAGCAGGGAGCCCAACAGAGGCCCGATCCCAGGACCGTGGAATCGAGACCTTAGCAGAAGGTAAATACCTAACCTGAGCCACCCAGGCACTCTTGCTGAACAATTTGTAAAACAGTGTACCTTGGGTATAAAAAAGAGAATAATAAAAATGAATATTTGGATTTGCCTAAGAAAGTTTGGACGGGTACAGGAGACACTAATAAAAGTGGTTATTTGCATATGGAGTACAAGTGGGGTTCAATTTGAATAGGTGGGAGGTGGGGTGCAAGTGAGAGTTTTTACTGTATCCTTTTATAATTTGAACTATGAGAACTACCATCTAAGATTTGCTCATTTAAAATCAACTTCAGAAAGTTTTTCTAGGGGTGCCTAGGTCGCTCAGTTGTTAAGCGTCTGCCTTCAGCTCAGGTCATGATCCCAGGATCCTGGGATCGCGCCCCACATCCGGCTCCCTGCTTGGCAAGAAGCCTGGTTCTCCCTCTCCCACTCCCCCTGCTTATGTTTCCTCTCTTTCTGTGTCTCTCTCTGTCACATAAATAAATAAAATCTTTCAAAAAAAAAAAAAAGTTTTTCTACCTCATGTCTTGAAGGGAAATTGGAAAGCATTATACTTGTGGGAAAGTTGAAATCTTTGTAATTATCAACTCAGTCTGGAGAATGCAAGCAGTAGGCTTTGTCTGGACACATTTGGGTTCAACCAGATTCTGCATATGGAATTGGAAAATGTGTTTCACCTCTGAGAGTCTCGATATCCTTATCTGTTCTAGGGAACTAAAAAGAATTGCTTAGCCTGTCTTTCAGGAATACTGGGAAGCGTGATAAGAAAATAAATATTAAAATGCGACCTAAGCATCAAATAAATGGATGATTACTATCAGGTTTCTGAAGGAAGTTGTGACACTGAATTTCCCAAGAAGGGGAGGGGATGTAGATCTCACCATCTTCCTCTTTTTTAAAGTCTGGTCAAGTTTCAAACTCTTGGGGGATAAAGAAGTCCTGTGTAGTTCTTTCATATTTCTGCCTTGAAAATCTAGAGAACCTTTGGCCTCTCCTGGAGGAAAATTTACTTTAAAGAAACATCTGTGTAACAGCTTTTTTGACTCTTCAAAAGTAAAAGCTCTTTGCTGCTGATGAATAGTAATAGACTGAAGTAAATGGGGAATTTATTGGTTCATGTAAGTGAAAAGCCCAGGGCCAAACAGCTTTTAGGTTTGGCGGGATCTAGGTGCTTCAAAGCTAAGATTAAGAATCTGTCTTCTTCTTTGAGCCTATGTTCCTCGGTATTGGCTTTTTTTTTCCTTTCAAGTTAGACTTTCCTTTTATGGAGGCAAAATGACTACTTGCAGCTCTAGGCTCATATGAAGCTAGTTTTAACAGATACAGAAGAAAGAGAAAGACTTCTTTTCCTGTTGTTCTAGAAATTCTTTGGCTGGTTGTCATTGGTGCAGCTTGGGCACAGCCCATCTCTGAACCAGTCACCACGGCTGGAAAGATATCAGGCTCTGACTGGATAAGCCTGGGGGCCCTTGGGCCTGAGGGTGAGGTTAGCTTCACACGTGTGGCATGGACTGTGAATGAGGAGAAAGGTAGTGCCTCAAAGGCTAACTATCAGGAGGGCTGTTTCTAGAAGAAGTAGAGAAGATTAGAAAAGAGTGCTAGACATGCCTTCCCTCCCTCCCCTCAAAAAACAAAACCAAATACTTAATGTAATATATTATTTCGGGCAACATGGGGATAAAATGACAAACAAAACATCTCTCATAGGGCTTTGAGTCATGTGAATATTCAATTATGTACACATGTAGCAATGAAAAAGAATGGCTATAACTAGAAATAATAGTAGTAGCTAACATATATTCAGCGCTTTCTAGATTTTAGCTATACTGGTCTAAGCACTTTAGCTTTGTAACACATTTGATATCCAAAAGAACCAGAAAAGGTAGCAGTCAGTCATTCTCGTATTTTAAAGATGTTATTTATTTGTCAGAAAGAGAGAGCACAAGAGGGGGAGTGGCAGGCGGAGGCAGTGGGAGAAGCAGGCTCCCCACTGAGCAAGGAGCCCGATGTGAAACTCCATCCCAGGACCCTGGGATCATGATCTGAGCTGAAGGCAGATGCTTAACTGACTGAGCCACTCAGATATCAGGTCTCCCATTTTGTAGATAAAAAAGCTGAGGCACAGAAAAGTACCTTAAAGTGCCTTAGAACACTGCTATCATTGAATCTAGCCAGCCTGAATGGTGACATCGTCCTGCAGGGGGCGCTGTCGGAAGCCGTCTTTGGATAAGAGGAGGATTTCACCAGAGGGGGGGAGATGGCACAGGTATGATTCTAGGAGAAAGGGAGAGAGAAACACCGCAGGAACCGAGCTGAGGAGGTACAGGAAGTGTTTAGGAAATGGTGAGAAGTAAGAGTAAGGTTGGGCTTCAACACTGAGCTTGTGGAAAAGGATGAACAAGAGGGAGGGGGAGAATGGTCCACTGGAACCAGCTGTGAAGCCTGGCCATGGCTCCGAGGGTTGGGCTTTTTCCGTAGTGTGTCGGACTTTTAAGTAGGGGAGAGACACGGATCAAAATGAAAATGGCCAGACCCCTGAGTATTTTTAGGGGAGCACTTTGGCTTTATTTCGCTGCCTTATGTTCTCGAGCTGTTTGGAAAGTTTTTCCAAGTGTCCCCTTGGGTGGCATTTTGGCGGTGGTTTCTTTAAAGGACTTTGCTACGCTTTCGTGAAGGGTCTTTTAAAAAGGAGCCCCTTTTTTTGCCCTGCTGTTTTCTGTAATTGCTATTGAGGAGAGGTAAAGCAAAGCCAGGCTCTTATAGAACATTTGCAACACAAGACAAGCAGTTCTCTGTTCCTGTCACAGTTGTACAGTAAGGCCATTCAGTCCTCAGAACCAAGAAGATAACACGGTGTGCTTATTTCATAGTCTAATTGCTCTTCTGTTTTGTTCCATCATTAAACAGTGTTCGAATTGAGAATTAGTACTCTCTTTCCCCACCAAAAGAAAACACAAGTGGCTTGTTGACTGCGAGATTTACTCTTACTGATACTTCCAGAGTACTATAAAATCCTGGCCGGGCATCCAGGGCAAGGAGCTGTGGCATATGCCCCATCCTCCTCTCCTGAATGCGGGCTCCACGCCCAGAAGGACATCATAAATCATTGAAAATTTATGATGAGCCGAGTCGTGTGCTACACCCTGTTAGCTGGCTGCTGTCAGTCCTCTACACACTGTAACCTTCCTTCTTCAGAGCACAGAGACTTTTTCAGATGAGCCATAGGATGGAGAGCTCAGGATTTTCCCTTTGGCAGGCCCGGCCAAGTAAAGGAGGCAGAAAACAGAAGACTCCTATTCATTGAGTTTTGCCACAGGCCTTGCTTGCTTTCTCCTAGGCCAGAGGTGGAGAAGGGGCAGAAAACAAGACTGTTAGTGTCATCAGCCCATTTTCTTTTATCCATTTATGTAGTCAACACACATATATTTTCTAACAACCTGCAAGGCACTGTTGGGAAAATGGTAGTAAATCAAACAAGAATTTTGGTTCTCTTCGACACCATACTTAAGAACCAGGTCCCGTTTCAGGAGAGGATGATGTATATTGCAGGATAAGATGGATAAAGATGAAAAGAGGAACATGTGGGTGTGTGAGGAAGGGATTTCTAATAAGGTGACCTTTGAGCAGAGAGTTGAAGGAAGTGGTGGACTGAGCCGTGTGGGGATCTGGGGAGAGCCCATCCGGGTAAGGACAGAGGCCACCACATGGGGGCTTGCTCCTTAGGTCATGTGACAAGCAGCAGAGCTGGCAGGGCTGGAGCAGAGAGAGGCAGGAGGGAGCTGTTAGGGAAGGATCCACGGGGGGAAGGGGCATCGTGTGGGGGCAGCCTCTGGGGGGCATTACGGAGACCATGCTAAAGAGTAGAAATAGTATTCAAAGTGAGATGGACAGCCATTGGATGCTTTTGAAAGATCGGTCCTTTTCAAATATTTGAAAAGCCAGAGTATAAGCATGAAGGCAGGAAAATGGGGGCACAGGGCATCCATCACGTCTCAGAACAATGTATGCTGTTGTAATTGTAAGTGAACTGTCAGAACTTTAACGCCCCCAGTCCAGGGAGCAAAACAAATCATGGGTTTGCTTGATCTTCGTGTAAAAACTATACATGCTTTTTTTGCTTGGGTTGAAAGTCAGCTACCGTGAGCTATTTACTCACCTGGGAATAGTACTGCCCATGGCGAGACCTGGCTACTGCGTCCAGTGATCTGTGCCTCGCTAAGTCTCTTCCCCAGCAGTAATTGTGAGAGGGAGCCCCCCCAACATTATTGCTGTTGCTGCACTGATTAGTGTGAACTTCAGGGTCAAAGAGCAGCTGGTTGGATACTCGACATCAGATTCTAGGAGGCTTTAATGACCCGCTTTGCTCTCACTGAGCACAGAGCTAACTCACACTGTTTCCCCTTCGCAAAGGACTTTTTTACTCTAGAGCTATAGGGACCATGGGCTTGATTAACTGCCCAAGTCACAGAGAGTGTGGTTCTGACTCCTTAGGAGGAATACATTCCTAGGAATAAGGGTGACAGATATCTAGAGGAGGCCATCCTGCCTCTGCATGTTTTCAAGCAAGTGAGCCCTTCTTGGGAATGTTCCTGAAATGACTCCTGTTTGTGCAGCTCCGTTGGACGAAAATGACCTCTCCAATTCATTCCAGCACAGAACACTTCCAAGCCTATGAAAAAGTGTCCAGTGAATGTGCTCTGCAAACATACAGACACTATGTAAACATGAAGCAAATATTTTAAAAGATGAAGAGTGTGATACTTGTTCTTCTGGGAGAATGGTGGTTGGAACTTGGTGCCCCGGCAACATACTTTCCATTCTCAGTCGCCTGCAGTTTGTTCTCATTGGCCCGGGACACAGTTATCTGCATTATGTGTTAAAAACCTGCTCAGCCAAAGACCAAACAAATCGCCAGCGCATTTTCCTATCAGAACCTGTTTATAAGAGGTAGAGCAAAGAACAGAACTGTGGGTTTTGATTCCTGGCAGGAAGCCAGGCTGCTGCTTCAGAGCTCCAGAATTTACAAGGAAGAAAGGGGAGGGAGTTTTTTTAACTGGGATTAAGTTAGATTTAAAGCAACAGAAAGCTTAAAGCTAAAACTGAAGCATCCCCTCTCTGTATCTGAAAGGCAGAAACGAAAAAGAGATTTGTTCTAGGCTCTCAGACAGTTTTTTGGGTGCAAGAGTGAAAGCTATTAAAGACCCCCAAAGCAGAGGTCCCAGAATGGCCTTGATTAATGAGAGAAGATCGCACACTGTTGGAGCTGGGTGAGGTGTCCTTCAGCGACCACTGAATGCAGTGGTCAGTGTCTTTCTGAGCCTCCAGCACAGCGTTCGCAGCCCCCCATGGTGTCGTTGGGGGTGTTGTTTGGCTCCCTGTGCTGGTAGGAGTTCTATTCTCTTGGACAAAAGCTTGGACAAATAGAAGCTGTCTTTAAGTAACAGCTCTCTTTTTACCTAAAAGAACAGCTCCGGCTGGCCCCCCACACCCAGTTAACTTTGTCTGTTGAAACCAGTGTTTAAGTGAGCTGTGTCTGCTTGCTTCTGGAAGGAGGGCAGAGTGGGGGGGCGGTGGCAATTAAAGGAAGAGGGGAAGGTTCCGTGTATGTGTCCGTTTGAACCAAGAAAGTGTTAATTATCATTCTTTTGACTATTTGTTCATCCACTCATTCATTTATTCATTTTCTTGTTTCTTTCCATTCTATTCTTTTGTTTGTTTTTTTGTTTAAAGATTTTATTTGACAGATCACAAGTAGGCAGAGACAGGCAGAGAGAGGTAGGAAGCAGGCTCCCTGCTGAGCAGAGAGCCTGATGCGGGGCTTGATCCCAGGACCCTGGGATCATGACCTGGGCCGAAGGCAGAGGCTTTAACCCGCTGAGCCACTCAGGTGCCTCTCCATTCTATTCTATCCACAAAATGTGTTGGGCAAAACCAAGAACAAAGAGCACGTATGCTAGAAATTAAATACAAATGAAGTCAGATCTCTAAAAAGGAGGAAACGAATATCATCCATGAATTGCCATATGAAATCTATGTTAATATCAAATGTTACTCTGACCTTTCTGGCAACCAAGATAAAAGGGGGAATATACAATTACTAGTTGTCAGAAAAGGAAAAAAAAATACTTCAATTTCTTCAAGAAAGACTAAGCTTTGGGACTCTGGGGTTCGTGCCTTTACTGAAGACTTTCAGGTTCTTCATACAAAGCTCTCGCCCCAAGGCACACCCTTTTTTAACTCTCTCTCTTCGAAGTGTCCTTGCTTCAGACCGCCTGGAGCACCCCCAAAAACAGGTTGTTAGTGTTATTATAAGCACTGTCTGTATGTGCCAGGGCAGGGCGTGGGATAATGGGGTTTAGTTTAGATCTTGAAATGATTGTACGTGTGGCTCTAGAATTTGCAAATTCTGAGGCCAGAAATGGGAATTGTGGGGAGAATCAGAATCTACCAAGTCTCCACCAATGTGCCTTTCCTTCTCCCTAAAGAGACCTAGGCCCTTTCTGTGGCCCCTTTCTGCTGTGTCAAGGTGCTTTTTCCAACAGATCATCTAGAGGGAAGAGAAGTTTCCAGAACACCCTTCGGACAGTGTTGGCTCAGAGGATTAGTAGATGCTACTAATTTTACACACCACCTTGGCCCCTCAAAGTGGGGGTAGAGTTAGACATGCAGGACTCAGGAAACTAATATGACCCGGGTATATATAAGGTGAATGCTATCAAAGTCCCACCCTAAGCTCCTAAGCACCATTCTGAACTTGTAGCAGGAATTTAAATTCTTCCAGAAGAAGGAAGAGGCATTGTTGAGATTCCGTGAAAGCATGAATTCACTCTGTCCTCCTGCCTTGGGATCTGTTGGGGGATATACCAGAACATGCTAGACCTTTTGAGTATGGCAAGGAAAAGAGTTACGGAGAGCTGATGTGTTGGACTTTTGTGATAGATGGTGTAAGAGAGAAAACACTGGAAAATAGTCCCTTTTCTCTGGGATTCAGATGAGTTACCTGAATATCTATTGAACATTTGTCTGTCTGTTCGGTTTTAATGTAAGCATATGTATCCTTTGTATACATTGCATATTCATTGAGGCCTGTGTTTTAGAATGCCTAAAAAAAGGAAAATTTCAAAGTGAGAAGTAACCTTTCTGCTCTATAGCTGATATGAAATAATGCGTCTGGTTTCTTGGCCAAACATCATCATTGGAAGGATCAGGCGCAGAGACCGGGTTTCAGAGCACTGGCTGCGTCCTTTGCTCTTGTCTGAGTTCGTTTGACTCCAACCATGAGTTTTGCTAGACAACTCAAAAAACTGGGGATTGAGCCCTCGGGTGAACGGAATACATGTGCTCAGTTCTATTTGAAATGTTTTTCATAATTATTTTAAGCAATGACTTGATTCTTACTTATGCTTATTCTTTTTAAAAGTATTAGAAAGGAAGATATCCACAAGACAAAGTAGAGAGGAGCTGATAAGAAGGGGCGTTCTTAAGGAGTTGCCTGATCAAGGTGAGGAAATTAATCGTATATTTAAAATAACTTGATCCTTTATTCTTTGGTCTTTCTTTCATTTTCTTTTGGAATTTAAGATGATCATGGTCTTTGGGAGATAAAGCAGTGAGTGCAGCACTCTGAAAATCTTGCTTTAATTCAGAATGCCTTTGTGGGTTACAGAGAATCTAAGATTTTCTAGAAAAGGAATTCAGTGACCTTTTTGGGAAGTCCTTCACTATCTGCCTCTAACCCTAAAGCTCTACAAAGGTACGGGCTGAAGATACAGATAAGATACAAATGCTTATATGACTCCTCTTCTGTTCTGAAGCTTCCTTCTTTCTATACAACTTAACTCACTTGTTTGAGTAAATGCAGTGTTGTTGCTTGGCTCTTGCCTTTTGGTGTCATAAGCCTACCAGGAAAAGAAAAAGGAGAAAAAAGTAGTAATATCTTTTGTTTTTTGTAGTCAATAATACAATCAAATGTATAATCAATAAGGCACACATAGACAAATTAAATTAATCTGCTTTATGCGTTCTCTCAAGTAATTTTCCTAGTATTTTTCTCTTTTCATTTCTTTGTATCTAAATGCCTTTCACCTTTTCACTAACAATTATTATTTCTAAGCATTTTGTTTTCCCTACCCCTAGTTTCTTCCCCCTTTTCCCTATCCTCCCAAGAGGGAATCTTGCTCAAAAAGAAAAGGCTTACCTAGAAACCAAAGATAGACCCTCAGAAGAAGACACCAAGATTGGTTATGTCTCCAAATAAGTAATACCAAATAATTTTCATTGCTCTCCCTACTCTTAAAACTAAAGGAAATTTTTGTTGCAAAATTGTTGATTTACCTCAGGCCTTCCCTTGCCCCACCCCCTGGACATTTACTGGGATAAAGTAGTATTACTGTACTTTTAAGGGAACAAACATGGTGCTATTAATTTGGAATCAAAATCACAGAATTCTTTTCCTGATAAATGTTCTTTGCAAAGAGCACCTTTTGGAATTCACTATTTATAAATCCAAATGACACACTTTTTCCAACATCTCAGTAATTGTAGAGTGAGGGTTGGAAATGCTTTACTATTTTACTGCTGCTTCTAAAATATAAGGAAATCTAGACTGAATAATGCCATTTTTCTTGAGCCCTCACAATTTAGGCGTTTTATTTTAATCGCTGGCCTATTATATTTTTCTCATTCTGTTTTATGAATGAACGTTATGTCTTCTTTAATTTTCTACTTCTGTGAAACTATTTATTTCCTGTCTGGGAATTTTAAAGATTTAAAAAAAAAAAATGCACACCCCTAACTTTTTGTTCGTGGAGGGTAGGCTTGCAGCATCAAAATTAGTCTCCCCCCAATCACTCTGAAGGCAGGAGAGAAATTACAGATTCACTGAGCAATCACCTTTCCCAGCAGTCACCTCCTAGGTGGGCCAGTGCAATTGTTTGGTGTCATTTATTCAGAAATTGTTTAAAGAAAGGAAAAATGTGAAAATTTATTGTTGAAATTGTTAATGAGTATGAAAGAGATTTAAAGACCCCTTTTTACCCAATTAAAAATTATAGCTAGAAAAGAGCTTATTTTTTCTAAAAACAAGTGACAGTGGGCAACTTAAAGAAATGCTTAGTATTGACTGGTTCTTGTTCTGCCTAATCTGTTAAATTATTTACTTGATGGGTTACAGTCTCTGATGCTTACTTCCCAGAATTCTGACTCTAGTTGACCTTTTGGTAACTTCTGCAGACTGAACATTAAAAGTTTTAAAACATAAAAACAAAACAATTTTTCACCTAAACATAATGTAACAGATTTAATGTTTAGGGAAGTCCTAAATTACTGAATTTTACTTTCTGTCTTTTTCATGGTCCCTGTATGGAACTACAGAAATGACCTAATCCTTGAAAGTTCCTGGTGATGCCTATTGTAAATAGAGTCTTTTCCCTTTTCAGCCAGGGGCTGGAGAAAAGTTTTCTGTCATTTCTCCAAAAACAATTATCTTGAGAATTTCGGTCTGTTTTCAGCTCGAGCCTGAGACTAGAAGCTACTGTGTTTGGTGACAGCCTCCTGTCTTCTGCCAGCAAAGGTGCATTCTTTGCCTTGATCTTCCTGACCTTCCCTTTGCTCTTGACAGTTATTGTCAATTATATCCTTTCTTCGGGAGCCAGATAGACTTCTTCCCTCCCTCCGGCTACCCTGGGTTTGACCTCATCCCATCCCGCCCCATACCCTCACTCCCAGCTTTTACTAATATTCCTTTTAGATGATCTTTTTTACACTAACCTCTACCTTCCATCTAAACGTTCAACAATTAGTCTTCTCTCTTGAGAGTTCCCAGGTCTAGTCCAAGTTCATTCCTTATGTTCTGATTCTTTCCTTCCATCTTTTTCCCTACCTTTAACGGAGGGCATGGAGAGGCTCCTGCCTGCCGTGTCGCCTCCTTTCTCTCTCTCCCACGGTGTATGTTTTAACCTTCTAATGAGTCACTCACTGTGTGCTCACACACAACTTTCTCCTCATCTCTCTCTCTCTCTCTCTTTTTTTTTTTTTTTTTTTTTTTTTTTTTTTTTTTTTTTTTTTTTTTTTTTTTTTTTTTTTTTTTTTTTTTTTTGTTAACTGTATCCAGCTACACGCATTTGACCAGAAAGAGGGGAGGCCCCCAAACACTTTCCTTCTCCTTGCTTCACCACTGATGTCTGTGTGTGCTTTATCTCTGTTCACTTGAAGCCTACCACCTTGCCTGAGCTTTTTCCTTTGCACGCGAGGGCTCCTGTTCCTTAGAACCTCAGCATCCCCCCCTGCTCTCCTTTGCTGGCAGGTGTGTGGCATTTTACTTCCATACATAAACTATATCAAGGACTCAGCTTGTTTTGACTCTACCATTATGCACAAAATGAGAAAACTTTTTCAATGCCCACACCAATTAATTATGAATAACTTCAGTTCTCTGTTTTATTCTTTAATTTATATTTATCACGTATCGGTCTCCTTTTTCTACCATTATTTTCATAGGGGCTAGCTTTATTTCAGACCTCAAAGTAAGTAAGTATCTTTCTACATTGTTGACTCTATTATGTGGAAATCCAGTTTCTTATTGTACCGTGACTATTTAATTTTCTCTCTAGCTTTTTTGTTCTAGATTTTAAAATAAGCTATTTAACCTACTGAAGAATTTTAGCATAATCAGGGTTAAAATATAATTAATATAATGTAATAAGTCATGTTGACATGACTTCAGTGTGTTTTTGTTATCAACTAAAGACCGGGTAACCAGAGATAAATTTATATTTGGGTTGCCTAAAAATTGAGGTGTTTTTTTTTTCTTTTTTAATATATATATAAAGAAGTGGTTTTCTGTTTCATTTGGAATTTTCCATTCTTCCATTAGCTTTCAGTTTTCCCATGTCTAATATCTGGACATTGCATTGTGTCTCCCCTCCCTTGTTTTTAACAGCAAATTCCTTGGGATCTAATAATAAGAATTAAGAATCTTTTGGTTTCCCTTTGGTTTGACCTATACTCATTAAAAAGTATTACCTTAGTTTTATTGAAATAGTTAAGCTTTATAATGGCATTGCCCTCAATTATCATCTATTTTATTTTTATAAAGGAATCAGATTGTAGGGACTTGGAAGTTGTGTGGCTCAGCAGTACATTTTTCATTTTGAGCATGACAAAATTCCATGATACATATTTTTCTTATTAAAGTGTTATGCCTGTTTTTATGGACAAGGCCAAGGGATTTCATGTTGAGCCCAAGCAGTTCAATCATATTTAATGGAAATTTGAGAGATGGCCTCTTTTTTATTTATAATAGTTGCCAAAATAAGATTAATCAAAGACTGCATAAAAACAGTCTGATCATGCATTTCTTGAATTTTGCAAAGTCAAAACTTCAACTCATTATTATTATTTATTATTATTATTTTATTTTTTTTTACAGAGGTAGCAAAGCCTCTTAAAATGTTCCAGATACAATTTAGGGTTGCTCTTTTCAGACATCACTGAATTAAGAGTTTATGTAAAATCTCATTTACTTTAGAAACTTCTAAAAATTATGAAAGTTCAGGGATTAAATTTAGTTATTTCTGATTTAGGTAACATACTAGAAATTTTATTTTCACTTGTGATTTTTTAAAAGTTCCTCTGTAATTACTTTTTTCCCCACATTTTTTCCCCCTAATGTTTCCAGATTATGATTAGGCCACATTAATGGTTTTTGGTCTGTTATATGTAACAGTTGCCTGAGTACATTTTAATATGTCCATCAACATGAAAATGAAAATAAAATTATTCTTGCTACCATCTTTCCCTGAATACAGAATGGCAGTTATAGTCCTGTGTACAGTTACCATGTGACAGATGCAATCACGTGAGACAGAGATGGTTGTAAATTTTCATATCCTCCTTCTAAGCATTTGTTTGTCAGATTACATTTCATGCTATTTGTGTGTTTATATTCACCTTGTGTTTTCACTGCTTGTTAAAATGTTTATTCCATTTTTCAGATTTCTCCTTTTACCATTCCGTTTGTGAATGACAGAGAAACTCCTAAGTACTGACTTCAACAAAGCCTAAGTACAAGAAGAGAAAAGGGTTCCGTTGCCCAGGGATATTGTATAATTAGGATAATAATCCCTACTGTCCCAAAAGGGCACAGTGATATCCCATCCATTGCTGCTTTTCCCCAAGACTAAGGATTTTCTAGCTCTTTCATTGGAATGAATTATTAAATAAAACATGGTGAAATGGTGTAGGATGTATTTGGTTCCCAGGGTCTGAAACATGAACCCAAACCCTACAGTCCTAGTAGCTGGAACACGGGGTTTTAAGAAAGCCGTCAAGTTAGACATCTAGGTGTTTCTTTCCCCATTTTAGATGGAGATGTAACAGTTAACTTTGAAAATTCAAACGGGCACATGATACCCATCGGAGAGGAATCTACCCGAGAGGAAAATATAGTAAAATCTGAAGAAGGTAATGGCTCTGTAGCTGAAAAGGCGCCACCTCTGGAGGAAAAGGCAGAAGATAAGAAAGGTAAAATCAAGAGAAACTCCATATTCTTTTACGTCAATACAGCTCAACATTAGGCTCCAGATAGTGACTCTTAAGATCAGTTAGGAAAGAGGTTTACAAATACAAAGAAGAGAGAAATTACAACGAGTGAAGAGAAATAGAGTGGTTTTCTCAAGTAGATGCATCCATTTTGTGAGTATATCCTTTAATTTTTTACTTGGAAGCATTAATTAAAAGTAATCAGCAGATAGCTTCTTCAGTCATTAGAGATAGCTGGGAATATTATCCCTTCCTCAGGAGCTTTCCCTCAGTATTTTCTCTTATTTTTAGAGAAAAATGCCACCAGTCTGAAAATCTTCTACTAGTTAGAAGTGACCTTTGTGAGCATGTCAGTGTAGAGGGATGGAGGAATATCAAAACGAAGATGGCTTTTTCAGCCCATCCTCGTCTCTCCAATCGTGGGAGCTTGGCTGATGGCATCCATAGCCCAGATATTGTAGGTTCTAATCCAGGTTCTAGACGTTTCTGCGAGAGGGACAGTTGCCAGAGATGCGGGAGACTTTGGTTGCTGTATTGACCATAGCCTCAGCTTCATGCCTTGTCTGCCAATTGGAAGTTTCAAAATATGCCAGGGGCAATTATGCCATTCCCCGAAGGCTTCTATAAAGACCTTGGTTTCTAGAATGAATATGCTATGGTCAATTAAGTTACCTGCAAAATCTGTGTCTATCAAGGACCTCTCAAAACATTTTAAAAGTTCCTGGTCACTGATTGATTGATTACATCTCCCTAAGACTTCTCTCACATGCAAGAACCTCTAAGCCTTTTATTTAATGCAAATCAGAATTGAAACCCATACAAAGTAAGGATTTGTTGGAAAATTCTAGATGATTCTGTGCAGCGTAGAAATGACTCCTCAGGAAAGGGACTGTTTCCTGTTCTGTAATGTCTGCCCCTGAGTTGGATGGCAAAAATTTTCAGACCTAGCTTATGTTCTGTAGGCATTGTGAGAATTCTTAGAAAGTGCTGAAAGCAAACTTCTCTTCCTCTGTTCTTGACCCAAGTCCTCTAAAGACAAAGAAAACAAAAGAGCACTTGACAGACACTGTAACTTAAAATCATCTTTTCTGGAAGTCTGTAACCCCCTAGCTGCATATATATTTGCCTGTAAAAATTTTAGAAGCCTCTATGAACTGTTAGAAATTTATTATTTTGCTTTATTTATTCAACATTAAGTATAGTATTCATGGGGCTTTACTTGGTCTTGTTCTATTGAAGGACTCTGGTTAAACTTACAAATACTGATTATAAGAAATTAGCTAACATTTTTAACAATCATATTCCTGGAACATAAAAAGAAGAGAAATCTAAATAGATTTCAGTGGGATTAATTTGAAAGTATTCATGCAATTAATGGTTTTGTTGTTTTTGTTTTGTTTTGTTTTAAGTCCACCTGTCCTGTCTCACCCAGACTGTTAAATTTCAGACCCATCTGTGGTTTGTCCCTGGTTTGGCCTTTTCACATTCAAGAATCACATCCTTCATTACACAATAGTGCCATCATTAATGCTTGCCTGGTCCATGTGGGATGTCAGTCAGTGGACCAGCCAAGCTTCAAAGGAAGTTTTTCCCTTATCAACTTAATAAAAAGTTGCTGACAGTTTTATGTTAATGAAACCAACAGCCTTGATGTTCTGAAAAGATGGGAGACCTCATAGTCATAGGTCCATGGATATTTGAGAGGTGTTTTTGTTTTCTTATTCTTTACTTGGAATTAGTACATTTGGTTCTTTTTGATCAAACAAGACGCAAGATAGCATCTTGCTTGGCTGGTGGGTGTGTCAAGAGATGGAATGCTGGACATGCTGTCACCCCACCAGTACGGCAGCAAAGCCTCCCTCTCAGTGCAGGCATGGCGCACCTGTAGCCACACTCCGAGTGAGGGCAGGCATTTGGTGGGGAAGCCACTTCCTGAGCATCAGCAGAGTGTCTTTCAGACCTCAAACAGTACGCAGTATAATGGGAAATAGAAAATACCTCATAAACAAAGACAAGCACTTATTTCTCTGGGAAGATACCGTTAAATTCCAAAAACAGCCCAAGATTCACTTTTACTTCTGCCCCTTTCATGGCCCTGCCAGCAAGCAAATCTACAATCCCATGTTCTTAATTAACCCTTTTGGTGTTCTTAATTCCCTTTCAGGGGGTGAAATCCTCCCTTTCCTTTCACAATTAAGCCAATTTATCCAAGAGCGTTCTTTCATCTGTTAATTGCTTATGTTTGCAAAACCGTATCTCAAACCCTTAAACTCCCAAATGCCTGTACCTCTTTGTAAGGTCATATGTCAGTACTTTAATAACAGAACCATCTGTGTTAAAGGAAACAGAACAAGTGGCAGATGTGCATACACTGCACCATGTGCAGGTTCCACCTAGGACCCTTGCAGGTTCCTGGGGCTCCAGACGACACTGGCCTCCAGAGTTGGGGCAGTGGTCTGGGACCTCCTCTGCCTACCACTGGAGACTTTTCCCTTAAAACCTTCAGGGCTTCCAGTCTCCCATTATTCCTTCTCAGGAAGTGCCTTTAAATATATAAGAAAAGCCGATCTGTAATCTGTGATACATGCATTGGTATTAAATCTAAGAAATCTGAAAATTATTTGATATTCTACCTATTGAGGTGTTATAGCGAGCATTCCGTGAAGTAACAAGTGACTTACATGCATTTGTTCCACAAATAATAATGAAGTCCTTCCATGGGTAGGATTTGCTAGGGTCAGGAGAAGAGTGGTGAGTCAGAAATGGTCTTTGACTTCAAACAGATCACAGCCTGCGGGACCCAGCATGGGAACAGGTGATCGCCAAGCAAGATTCAAAGTATGGAAGGCCTTAGCACATGGAAGCAGGAAAGCTTGCAGTGGGGACCAAATTTCATTCTTAGAAGCAGATATTTCCAAACTGAGATCTGAAGGAAACAAGGAGGTGGTCAGGTGAAGGAGAGGAACTGGGGCATAGGTGCTCTCCCAGCAAAGTGAGGGCCACGCGCGGCTCTCCGTTTATTTCTAAGTATTGACCTGATGAAAGGAGCCATCGTCTAGGAAACAGCTGTCCTCCAGACGTACTATTTTAAAGCATAGTATCTGTGTCAGCCCAGCATGATTAGACAGCCCTTCCTTAACCTTCTTTTGAGAAGATAATACTCATTGACGCCATCAGTTTATGTCCTATCTTCAGGTCATATGGTACTGAAAAATATAAAGACTTCATTCATTACCTCTCGGATACAAGGAGAGAGTTTGTTTTCTACCAGTGTAACCATGTTTTCTACCAGTGTGGTGGTGGTAACCATCAGCCAGTCTCATTCATTGAATAGACTCGTGTTTAAAGCCATGTGTCTAATGGGATGTGACATTTTTGACAAAAGGAATTTATAATTTAGTCAGAAGAGCATACTGTTGGCACACAGGGACACACACACCCACCTAGGGTTCTCCACAGAGTAGACATAAGTATTGGCTCTTTGGCAAACACACACACAGTGTTGGTAGAGGTCACAGAGGGTGGGGCTGCGGGTGGTCCTTGTCCACATACGCCAGGAGCTTGCATGCAGCATGTTTACTTTTCCTGTAGTTGGGATCGTCACTCCCAACTGTCATAGAGTGAACATGTCCTCCCTCCCAAGCCCAGAAACTGCATTCTTTGGGAGACAGCTTTAGAATTTGAAACCTTAGATAGAAAGAAGAAAGAGCTCAGTGAGAGGCCGGTGAGGACAGGCTAAGACCTGTGAGGGTTTGTAGCATGAAAGAAAATTGGGGTTCCCGGTGGTGCAGGTGTCTGATGGGTTCTCACCTTGGACAGTATCATCGGGCTTGATCTCTGTGTGTATGCAGTGTCTGATCTTACAGAGAGTCACAGAGAGAGGTATTTGCCCCGTGTCATAAAGACTGACAGATGAACATAGGTTTATATGTTTTATGGTAAAATGAAATGATTGATCTTTGGCATCAACTTCTATTGTTCTCTGACCTAATTGACATTTGTGACTCAGTGGCCTTCCAGTTCAGACCAGGGAGGTTAGGAGACTCACCACTTAGTTAAAAAGATACAGTATGTAACCAGAAACGTACACATCCAAAGTAGCCTCCAGTAAATACTGAACAAGCAACTCAGACCATAAATACCAGTAAGTTTAGGGGCAAAAGGGGACTGTGGTGGGCTTCATGGCTGGGGGAAAATAAGAGAAAAGCTTTATTGATTATATACTATAACTTGGATCATTCTTGTGTTACTTATCTATGGGGATTGAGGGGATACAGTAAAAAAAGTATGGCAGTCTCACTTGAACTCACTACAGTGAGAACTGAAACAAAAGAAATACTAATAAAATGTAATGCATTCTGATATTCACACCCTTTCTGGCCATTCAGTAATGGGAGATTAGATCCATTGAGGTTTATTAGTCTTGTCTTAACACTGTCTGATTTTTTTTTTTAATTGTGCTCCATTTTTAAAGAGATGCTGCTTAGCTCTTTGGACCAGAACTGTATTTTAATTTCGATCATCCACCATTAGAAACAATACAGATGTGAGTACATGAGTGAACATTCAGTGTCTCTGCTTCCCATAACGAGAGACAGACTGTTTCTCCTCTAGTTAGGCAAAATCTTGTGAAAGTCTTCTGTTCTTCGGTATGAATTTTTTTTTATGAGTTTCAGCCCTTGTCTTTTCAAAATTGTTACTTGTGTTTACATTGCAAAACCAGTATGGTATTTTGGGGAGTTCTGCACCCTTTGTACCTGGAGTTGTGACACTGTTTGAAAAGGTCAGAGGAAGTTTCTGGAAAACAGGAAGCTGCCCTTGTGCACTGTGAGAGCCTAAGAAAATTTTAATGGTAGAAAATAGTTTATTCATCAGTGCACTGTGCTTCCTGGAGAAGAGTCTACAGAATCTTCCTTAGCGTGAATATGATTGATTTTTGACCATAATTTGAGACAGCACTCAAATCCCTTTCCTGTTGGCGGGGTGTGAGTTCTCCTGAGAGAAAGTCCCTGCACCAAGGGTATGAAGGTAATGGAGTCCAGTCACTGCTTCGCTGTCAGTCCTCCCAGTGTTATGCACAGTGCGCTGACCTGCTACTCTCAGTGCCCTTCAGTATTGTTAAGTTTAAATTCAGCACTCCTGCACAGGCCCGTATCCAGCAGCCACTGATTAATGGCTGGTGTCGGCCCCTGACGGTGGATATTGACACTCGTCCTCAAATAACTTCATCAAAGTAACTTGTGTGACCCTGTTTGATTGCAGGAATGATTTGTGTACCCTGATAATGCACCCAGTTTGGCTTTCAGCCTGTGAACATTTGATCCTCTGTGCCCCAGACTGTGCTCTCCCTGCTATGGCACACCACGCTGGTTCCGAAGGGCCAAGCAGCCATGTGTTTGTATCACTGTCGCCGTATGTCTTGCTCCTTCTATGTATATGGTGTGTGTCTGTATCAGTCTGCTTCTGTTCACTTTCTCATTTGTAGAGAACACTGAAAACCACTCTGAAACACCGGCAGCTCCTGTTCCATCTCCTCCAGCTCTTCCTAAGCCTAAACCCAAACCTAAGCCCAAAAAAACACCTGTGCCTCCAAAAGGGGCTGCCGCCGGGGTCAGCCCCAAGGGTGACGAAGTGCCTCCTATTAAAAAAATTACCAAGGCGCCTGGTAAGCAGGCCCCCATCCCTCCACCCAAGCCAACGAGCCGAAACACGACCCGAGAGGCTGGTGAGTATGCTCCCCTGGGGGCTGGAGTCTAGGGTGTTTGGCTCTGGGGTGGGGCCCATTGCTTTTTCTACTAATGGTGGCCTTTTTGGTGTCTTAGAATGTAACACCAGTGGATTTCACTTGAGAATACCCAGAAGATTCCTCTGTTGTTGCCTCTACCGAGGGAAAGTCAACCAGTTGATTAGTTGACCTCATTATATTTGGGGTGAATAGACCTCTTTTATTCCAAGTATCCACTGTCTGTCTAAGAACCAGTAGAAGGCTTCAGGGTGTAGTGTGCCTGATGAATGCGATATGTGATCTGATATCACATTATTTACAATCGCCTGGCCTTCTGCCTATTTGAGTTTATGGGTGGCTCTTTGGCTTGGATTTTCCTCTAAAATATCTTAAGTTGCATATGAGAATATGACACATCATTGATAATTTTGCTGGATCTTAGTATCTTAAATCCTTCTGCATACATAGTTATTTCTCTACTGACAGATGTCAGAGGGTTCATACCATTCAGTCCAGCTCTACCCCTCCACTTTCTACTGGAATCACAGCTTTTTCATCCAGGTTGAAAGTCACATGCTTAATGTTCACTGTCCACCTCATCCCCAGACTCCCGTGTGTTATAATAAGGAATAACATCCTACAATGTAGTTAACAAGTCATTATTGTATGTCCTGGGGGGGGGTGTTTGAGTGACCTACAAATGACATGTAATATCTCTCCAGCTTTCCTTTCAAATCAGATATGCTTAATGCAGAGTGGAGCTCCCAGTTTTCTAGTCATGTAGCATAAAGAAGCCTACCATGTCGTCCAGCTGTAAAAAGACAATAATCAGAGTATACATGCTGAATGACTTTTTCCATTCACATTCCCCCCATGTTGTAGCAAACTATATTTTCTGCAAAATCAGTATCAAAATCAGTAACTTTCTTGCACATGACTACCAGGATATGCCTTCATGTTTATCTTTTCCCCTCCATCATTTATACCCATACTGTTCAGAAAATGGCTTACTCGATGGTATAGCAGACCGCCAAATACAAATAGATGTTTCTTTGCCTGTGCTCCTCTCTTTGGCCTTTGACCTCGAGTGTCTGGTATCTTCTAATAAGCTCTGAAATGAAATGTCTCAGAACACTGTGCTTGTAGTGCCCATGGGCCATCTCCTCAGGTACCAATGTCCCTGTGTCCATTTTTGTCGGTATTGCTGTGTTTCCCAGAATGCCTAGCAGACCTGAGGAGCAGTGCTTGAAGTGAGACAGGCAGTGATCCACTTCTTAAAGAAGAGCCCCAAACAATCACCCCATGCTTGGACATTACACAGACTTGCTCACTTTGTCCTGCCCCATAGGGCAGTGGCTCACTATTGACTTGCTTTGGATTCTCTCACTTCTCTCAGAAGAAAGCTGGTGATTAATCCAGGGCAGGGGACAGCTTTCATGAGAGATTTTGAGTTATAGCCAGATGTTTTACTTGAAGGTTTATTTATGGGCCCACGATGTTCCTAGGAGAATTATACAGTCACATTTTTATCCGTTGTATTAAATAAGGCCCCGCTGGCTGATGGTGTGAATAACAGGGTCTCTCTTCTCAGGCTGTCCCAGATAAACAGGGGTTTCATTGAGCTATACCAACAAGCCTGATGTGCAAGAATCCTTTTATCAAATATTGATAGTACTCCTTCAGAATCCAGCTGATACTCCATTTGTAATCATTTAGAACTTTCTATGTTTTATTTGAATAATGTCCTTTGAGAAAAGTTACTTCAAAATGCAACTCGTGATTTTTAGTCAGATGTTTCAGTTCTAATTAAAGCTATCAGTTAGGATTCTTCTTCAGTTCCTCAGTTAATATAGACCCCCAGATAACCAGATGCCGGCTTAGCACATTCAGCTGCTTTGTGAGTGAAGTAAGGTCAAATCTCCTGTATTTTTTTTTTCTTTCTCATTGTTACACACTGTGTTAACAACGGAAGTATTTAACTGAGGAGAGGTGGCTTTACTTTTTTAATCCTGGCATTAATTCAAGGTAGCTTAAGCAACATGGTTGATTTCAGCCAAGTCTTGTCATTTTAGAAGAAACTTAAAGAAGTGTGACTCCACCCCAACCATTTAAAAAATTTGTCTTTTTTTTCTCAAGTCGAGCTGAAGTTAACTTTGCTGTTAGAAAAGAAAGAATTGTCTTAAAAATATATATATATATAATCCACATTAACATACATATGGGCGTGTGAAAGGGATTCTGTTCAATTTACGTGCAAAAGTAATTGAATGTGTTTGGGCATCAAATCCTTAGATCTTTGTTGTGAAAAATAAATTTAGAATGGACTTAGATTGTAGAAGTTTGCTGAATACTCTTTTTTTTTTTAATTTTTTTTTTAAGATTTTATTTATTTATTTGTCAGGGATAGAGGGAGAGAGAGCGAGCGAACATAGGCAGACAGAGAGGCAGGCAGAGGCAGAGGCAGAGGGAGAAGCAGGCTCCCTGCCAAGCAAGGAGCCCGATGTGGGACTCGATCCCAGGACACTGGGATCATGACCTGAGCCGAAGGCAGCTGCTTAACCAACTGAGCCACCCAGGCGTCCCTGCTGAATACTCTTGTCTTATTAGCAGATGAAGATTGTTAGCTTGAAAGAAGTAATATGAGCAGGCCCAGACTTGGGATAGTATGAATTCTAGTTGTGTGTATCTAAAATTATAAAACCCCAAAGCCATAAAGATATCCTTTAAGTCTGGATTTTGTCACCAAATGAGACTCACTCTTTTTTAGTATATCAGAGTTGATGAAGTCTTCTGTCTCATTGTCTATTCCTTTATTCATTCTTCACCTCTTGACCCTCCCCCAGCTGACTTCAGTAAAGGTAAGTTATCATAACGTGTGTTGTGGATTGGCTCCACCGTAATAACAAGGTACTTTTTTAGAGTTCTGTGGAGGATGGTTTAACCCCTTGTGAAAAAGAAGGAACGTACAACATTACAACAGAAAAAGCAATTAGGAGAAATTTATAAATCATACAGGTCATGAAACAGAAGACATTCTCACAGGAGTTTAAAGTTGTTTGCCAAAATGATGTAAAGAACAGTTGAGCTTTTTTTTTTTCCCCCTGAAAATAGTTTGGTTGAAGGCAGTCCTACCCAAAAGCAGGCAAATAGCTTCTAGTGGCCACAACCATTCTCTGACGAAGACTGTCTAGGAACAGAAGCGCTAATGAATATTGGCTTTGTGAGGGTGTTTGTCCCACAAGATCTGAGAATGACACTCTTGCCCTTCAAATTATTCCAATACTACCCATGTAGACATTTTCTGTAAAAAAATAATAATGATAACTTTTTCTGCCTTTTGATATTTGGTGGGTTTGGGTTTTTTAAATTTAAATTCAATTTAATGAACATGTAGTGTATTATTTTTTTCAGAGGTAGTTTAGTGATTCATCAGTCACATATCACACCCTGTTCGCATTACCTGAAGTGCCTTCCTTAATGCCCGTCACCCAGTTGCCTTTTGATATTTTGAAGGGGACTTGTCTTTCTGATGTGGCCATGTGTTTTCTTTCTGTCCCATCGCCACTGCAGGGGGAGGTATGGGCCGGCATGTCAAGCTTCTTTCTCTGGAGCCATGGGGATAACTGGTTTAGAACTGAGTTCCTTTGCCTTTGGTCCAGAAAGGAGCCACAGGGATATACCCTGGCCATTTGGAATATGCGCCACTCCATTCCCAAAAAGCATCATTGAACTTGTAGAATTTGTGATGAGCCCAACCTGCACTCTAACCAGACAGCTGCTGTCTATCCATTATACACGATGATGTCCTTTCTGCGGGGTACGCAGGGACCCATTCGGATGACCTGTAAGGCAAGCAGCTGAGGACTTCCCCTCGGCTGGTGCAGCCAGAAAAACTAGAGGGACTCCTCAGTCTCCATAGGAGAGAACTCTTGTCCCTTACAGTTTTGCCTTTATCATCATTGGCTCCCTCCTAGATTCCGGGTAGGGAGGAGGCAGAAAATAAAACCATTATCCTTATTAGCCTACTTCCTTTTATTTGACAAATGTTAACATTTTAAAGGGAGCATCATAATTGACAGTTGCAGCCCGTTTGTTTCTTTAAAAGGCTTCTTTGACTTTTAACGCAAAATCTCTCTGTTTTAGCTGGTTCCTCTCATTCAAAAAAAACAACTGGGTCCAAAGCATCAGCTTCACCATCTACTTCCTCCACCTCGTCTCGTCCCAAAGCTTCAAAGGAGACACTTTCTAGCAAAACAGGGACAGTGGGAATCACAAAGGGCAAGAAAAAAACTGGCAAGCAGCCAACCTCTCGACTGGCCTCGGATGCAACCACGTCTGGCATGTCCGACCTTAAAGGAGAACCTTCTGAGATGAGGGTGGAGAGTCTCAAACCTGAGCAGACTGTCCCCGGGACCGAGGAGCAGACCACAGGCAAATCTAAGTCTGCAGTCCCCCCACCTCCTGTGGCTCCACCACCTTCTCCCCCCGCCCCTCCTCTTCCTCGTGAGGAGCAGTGCACTGTTGCCTCAGACACTCCTGTTGTCCTGGTCAGTGATGGAACTGACCTGCCCATCCCTGCCTTAGACCCAAGTCAGCTTCTCTGGACCGAAGAGCCCACCAACAGAACCACTGTCTTCTCAGGCCCTGGCTTAAGTGTTAGCAGAGAAAATGCAAAATGGTGAGTCGGGGCATAAGCCCCATATTCGTCTGTATCCCCTGTGCAACCGGGTGCTAAAGATCACTAAACCACTCTATTGAAAATGAACCTACTTGGTTTTGTTTTACAATTTAACCTAGTGATTGTTAGGTAGGCACCGATATCATCCAGCCATTGGTTTTTCATAGCCTGCCCCAGGAATGTCATAGGCTACCGGAGAAGATGACATCAGTCCTACTGGCAGGTACCACTTCACATCTGTGGCTTTCGAGTAGATCAGAGCCTATTTCATCAATGTTCAGCAATCCCTTTTCTTTTCCCTGGACAGTTCCCTTTTCTTTCCTTACAGTGGTTATTTTACTTGTGTCCAGATGGGTCACCCGTTCCTGCCTACCTTCAATACAACAAGTCATTTAGCCTTTTCTTTCTCTAAGAAAATAAAGACCAGTAGGAAAGAACTCTCGGATTCCATCCCTCTCCTCCCAGCTTCAGAGGGGCCCCCTTTCTTGCTTCCTCAGTTCCCCACCCAACTCCAGTGTTACCTCCTCTCTGACGCATTTCAGCACTCATGCAGACAGAATTGGTTGTCGCATCTACTCTACACTGGCAGCCCCTTTTTTCCTCTCCATGGGACAGAGCTAAGCAGCATATCTGTTTGCCTCTGTATCCCCAGCAACCAGTACAGAATCTGGTATGCCATAAACATGACATCATGCATTTACCCCAGCCAGAAACCTGGGATTCATCCTCAGGGTTCTCATTCTTCTTCATTCTTGCAGCTAATCTCTCACAAAGGCCTATCCGTAAAGGCAAAAAAGACATACTAGCTCTTCTATCCCACAGATACAAAGGGAGGGCTGTCAGGGTATAGTAGACTTCTGGAGAAGTCTTAGGGTTCTTAAATCCAACCTTAAACCCAACCTTTTCTCTCCTGTTTCAAAGAATAAAACCAAAATTCACTCTTGTGATCATTTAATATTTTCTCTTAAAAAAATAAAAACAACTTTGTCATGTTAGACTTAAAAAATAGTATATTAATTAAGTTGACTTGGATCAAGAGATAACCATCGTTAATTATTCAGTGGCTGATAATAATCACCTTCATTTATTGAATAGTTATTTAATGTCAGGAACTGTCAGTTATCATTCACATAAGTCTTACGTGAAATATCTCTGTTTAATAGATGAGAAAACTGACACTGAGAGAGGGGAAATAGTTTGCCCTAGATTACCCATTTAGCAAGTAGCAAAGTCAGAATGCACGCTCAGAGCTGCATGGCAGATTCCATGCTCTAAGAAATTGTATGCATTTCCAAAGCACTTGCTTCTACTTCTGCAATTTCTTTCGTGTTCGTTTTTTGTTTTTTTGTTTTTGTTTTTGTTTTTATCATTTTGAGCACCATGGTTTGAAGGAAAGCCAAGGAAAGATAAATGTTAAATTATAAATTATTTTACTTACTTGACACATTAGTAATCAATATGGGAGAAGACATAGAAAGGAATGGCTCTGATGTCCTTAACACCTCCAGCACATAGCAAATGACTTCATTTAATTACACTGTGGTTTTCCAGCACTGCATTGAACTCCAACCTTCAGAACTCAAAAATCATTCTTTCAGGAAATATTTCCTGCTTGCCTTCTATGTGCAGGGCACTGTACTCAGCACCAAAGATACAGAAGTAAGCAAGATGGGACACCTGGCTGGCTCAGTCAGTTGAGCATCTGCCTTCGGCTCAGATCATGATTCTAGGGTCCTGGGATTGAGTCCCACATAAGGCTCCTTGCTCAGCAGGGAACCGTTTTTCTCCCTCTCCTTCTGCCTGCCTCTCTCCATGCTTGTGCTCTCTCTCTCTCTATCAAATAAATAAAATCTTTTTTAAAAAAGTAAGCGAGACCAAGATATTACAGTTAAATTAGTTTTTACCAAAATAATATCCAACCTGCTCAGGAAGTACAAATGTTTAAGACAGGTCTGAATAGATTGAATATATAGGTTTGTTATTTAGTATACGAAAACAAGATACAACAAGGTGATTCCTTAGATAGTCTTAGGCAGTGAGAGAGTGCATATCCCAGGGTGACTTGGTTCTGTCCAGCCTGCTTCCTCAGACTTATAGGAAAGGGACTTTACTGTGCAAAGCACTGCGCTGCACGAGGAGGGGGACTTAATGTCAGTCTCCAGCCCAAGTACACACAGGATTTTCAGACAAAAGAGGCGAGTGTCTGTTCCCTATTTCCATGGGAACTATGATCAGAGAGCAAGCTTAGGACATCATTAGACATCGAGGTATTTATATATAGATTTTCCTGTCACTCCAGATAAACATAATCCTTTCTTAGAAGAGGGCATTGAGATTTCCTTCTCTGTATGTTCTTCAAAGTTAAAATTTAAATTACAATTCATTCCACAGGAGTGGTTTGTTTGCTCTTGAGTTAATGAGCCTGGAATAAGTAGTCTCTCAAATTTTTTTTTTTTTCCAAATTCTTTCTTCCGTTTTTAAGTAGATATTTCAGTTAGAATTTCTAGCTCTTAGTCACTTGCTTTACTTAGAACTTTCCCTCAGTTATGTTTAGTGAACGAATGTGTGAAAATCCTGTCATCTTATGAAGAGGCTTCTGTTTGGAATACAAATATCAAAACTTTAAAGAAGATAAGTGGCTATGTGTAAAAATATCTTCCTCTATTCACACATTGCAGGGTAGTAACCGTGTGGTAGATTTTCTATTTATTGGCGGCTTCATTGGTATCATACAGGTCTGGGATAATTTAAGGCAGTCACTAAGCAGCCCATCTGGAGCCCATATCCAAAGGGAACTTGACTGTGTTTAGTTCATTTCCACGAACACTTGAGTTCGCTGTTTTGTCGAGTGTGCCCAACACATTTAGGGGGCAAAGGAGAGTCCAGTCATGAGTGGATAGACACAAATTTGGAGTATAATAATTTAATGCTAACTATCTATATAATATGATATGAATATAACTTACAATGTCAAGTATAAAATACAATATAACATTTAATAGGTAGAATAAGAGTCGTAAGTCTGGGTTCTACACTGGACTTGATACCTTGTTTTGGGCAACACACCCCTGGTCTTCTCAAGTTCTGTGAACTGTAACTTACCCAACCCCTTATACTGTAGAACAGATTAAGTCTGTAAATGTAGGCAGAAGTCTTTGAAAACTACAAAACATTATAAAATACAGATGATGCCATTAAAATAATGATAGATATCATAATAAATTAGTGAGCAGTGACAGAAATAAATACCAAGGTTCAGCCCTGAAGTTTCTCTTGTTCTGCTCTTCAGAATGTATTATTAATTGCTACATCTAGTAAATGTGCTGTGGTCACCCACAGTACCAGGCTGGCTAAACAAGGATGGCCTCCAGTGGCAATCAACTAAAAATCCGGACCATGGAAATCATGGTTCTCACACTGTGGAAACAGTATGGTGGTTCCTCAAAATATTAAACCTAGAATTACCATGGGACCCAGCTAGAATTACCATGGGACCCAGCAATTCTCCTTCTGTGTTATATAGCCGAAAAAATTAAATGTAGGTCCTTGAATAGATAAGTGTACACCAATGTCCTTAGCAGCAGTATTACAACAACCGAAAGGTAGAAGCAGCCCAAATGTTCATCAACTAATGAGTAGATAAACAAAATGCAGCATATGACATGATGGGATATTATTCAGCCTTAAAAGAAATTCTGATGATGTCTGCTAAAGCATGGATGAACCTGGAAGACATGTTGGTAAAGTAAGTCAGACACAAAAGGTCAGATGTTGCATAATTTTGCTTCTGTAAAACACCTAAAATAGCAAAATTCATAGAGACGGAAAGTAAAATGGTAGTTTCCAGGGACTAGGGGATGCAAACAGGGAGGTATTATTTAATGGGTCAGTCTCAGTTTGGGAAGATGAGAAGGCTCTAGAGATGGACGGTGGTGATGGTTGTACAATCGTGTAAATGTTCTGCCACTGGACTGTATGATATAAAATGGTCAAAATGGCAAATTTTATGCTGTGCGTATTTTACTTAGTAAAAATAAATATAATGTGCCGTGCATAGTTTCCCCTTTGAAAACAAGAATTTTGGCTGTTGGATTTTTCTAATAAGTGCAAATTTTTTAGAGTGCTTGGACCAATAACCGCAAAGTACAGTTTTTCAGTACTTCAGGTTCTGATGTTTACCTGTTTTTACTACTCAAAGAACTGTTTTTTGGTTTTTCAAGTTCATGGCAACAGCAAGCACATGGTTTGCACAAAACGGTGTTTCAGAAGTGTGATGTCCAAATTTGGATGCTTCTATTTATATCAGAAGACAATTTGGGGATTTTCTGAATCTTAAAATGAATATTACATTGTTTTTTATATGCTAGGTTTTCGATATGTTTTCAGTGACATTTTTTCTTATTCTGGTCTGTGAAAACTGGCAGGCTTTGTCTATTTATAGAAACTTTAAGCCAGAGACTCTTACCAAGCTAACTGATAGAAAATTATTGCATCCGTTCACATCACCTGTCTTGTAAAGAGTACACTTAACTTCGCCCTTTTCCATATCACGTTACTAATATATTCCTGTGAGAGGCAGTTTTACAAATGGAGAAACTAAAACACAGAGATGATACATGATTTTTTGACTTGACACACTGGCTGTGATGGAAAATAGGATTAATTCATATATCAGCTAAAGAAGGTGTGTCTTTCTGTCACTCCTCTTCTAGGTGTTGGGCTGCAAATCACTATGAATCCCCCTTGTCAAGGAGCTTTGAGGGCTGAGATGGCAGACAAGTGAATGGTGGTCGAGGTGCAGTGTGCTAAGTGCTCATCGGGTTGTCTTCAGGTCACCTTAAAGTCCGGGTGGTGGGGCAAGGATCTAGATGGAAGGCCAGTGAAAGATTCCTGAAGAAGCTATGACTTTCGCTGAGGCTTGAAGGATAAGTAGGAGTTACAGGTACAGAATAAGGATAGACCAAGTCAAATATTCAGAAACTTCTAGTCCACTGTTCTTTCCACTGAGGCCCCATGGTTATGGAAAAATCAATTTGCAAAATATAGTTTTACCATATTCATGTACTAAATCATGTATCAATATCAGACATCATCTAGCCATTCCTTTTCATTTTGTAGATGAAGAATCTGAAACCTTGAGAATGAAGTCCTGCAGTAGTCCTCTTCCATTTCACTGTCCCTAGCTGTCTATGTTTGCTTTCTCCTTTCACCAGCTTGAAAGATGCTCCTGAAACTAGAGCTCCCTCTCATGGTGTTGGTGTTGTCCCAGAGGGCTGCTCTGAGCTTCACACCCCCCCCCCCCCCCCTGTGTTGTTGTGCCTTTAACAGTTTTACAACCAAAGATGAGCCGGGAAAGGTAGCCCCTCCGCTGCTGACTCCTGGGCTGTTGGGAGAATCTTCAGAATCCTTCAGTGCCCCTGAGGACGAAGGCCAAAGGGAGTACCAGACCAATGACTCAGACTCTGATGGGCCTGTCTTGTACACTGATGACGACGATGATGAAGAGGATGAGGACGAGGACGGCAGTGGAGAAAGTAAGACTTTTTTCCAGAGGTGGGGAGGAAAGTGGATGATGGACAGAAGCAGGTGCGTTTTGTAATGACAAAAGCCATCGGTGATCAGATAGCTGATGTTTTCTTTCCCCTCATCATATTCTTTTCTCGAATTAGAAATGTGTGTCCTAAAGTTTAGCTTTTGATGACAGACCTTTCCAGAAGATGGTTCCACAGGGGCCAAGGGGTCAGGCCTTTGTCTATGAGGAGTCAGAGCTTTCAAATGACAGAGATGTTTTCAGAATGATTGGAGATGGCCCTTCTACTCAGATCTTTCTTTCTTTTCTTTACTTTTTTTTTTTTTTTTAAGATTTTATTTATTTGTGGGCGCCTGGGTGGCTCAGTGGGTTAAGCCACTGCCTTCAGCTCAGGTCATGATCTCAGGGTCCTGGGATCGAGTCTCGCATCAGGCTCTCTGCTCAGCGGGGAGCCTGCTTCCCTTCCTCTCTCTTTGCCTGCCTCTCTGCCTACTTGTGATCTCTCTCTGTCAAATAAATAAATAAAATCTTAAAAAAATATATTTTATTTATTTGTTCATGAGAGACAGAAAGAAAGAGAGAGAGGGGGGCAGAGGGAGAAGCAGGCTCCCTGAGGAGCAGGGAGCCCAATGCAGGACTCGATCCCAGGAGCCCGGGATCAACCTCAGGACACTTAACTGACTGAGACATCCAGGTGCCCCAAGATCTTTCTTGAATAAAGAGCATAAACTCGGATTCACTGGATTACTTATTGGAGGTGTTTGAGACTTCCACTCACTTTTATACTAGAGTTTAAAGAGAGGGGAGGGAAGAATGAGTCGAAGATGACAAATACCTTCAAAGAATCAAAAAAAAAAAAAAAAAGATTATTCCACAATAGGTGAGATAGGATGCCTTTTAGGAAGGAATGAGATAGTAGTTAAGCCACTTATTTATATATAACTTAGGGAACTGGAAAGTGCTTATTTTTAAAAATGTCTAAGCATCTTGACTTAAGCACTATGGAACTGAATGTATATATTGTGAAAAGTTGTTAATGATGAACCATCAGTTTGTCAAATTCCTTTTAGTTTGTACTGAACAGCAACAACACAATCATTATCATCCACCTGGTGTTGACTATTCTCTGTTGAGGATTCTTGCTAATTAAGGATTAAAACATTGCTACCGGAGTTAAACTTTTTCCAGCGTGATTTCTCAGTGAAGGAAAGGGGAAGACAAGAATTAACTGTACAGTATAAATTTTAAAAACTATGTTTTTAAGACTTAGAAAAGAAAGCGTTACGCAATCAGTAATTTCCGTGACATGCCGTCTCAGCAAAATAAACTTCAAATATCACTTTCCAAGTGATGAGGTGATATTTGCAAGTTTTTTCATGGTGCTCCAGCATTCTTCAGAACATTTTAAAAATAGGTCTTCAGTCTTTCGAAGTGAACTACATCCAACTCAAATTTTTTTTTTCTTTTTTTCCCTGAAGTTAATTAAAATTCCACTCTTGCATGTGAATAAAGAATTTTGTCTGGACTCTGTTTAAAGTCCATGCCATGTGTAACCTGAGTACTGCTTGCTTAAAGCCCCTTTTTTCTGCATTTCTGCCTCTTCCAATCCTCAGGTGCTTTGGCAAGTAAAATACGACGGAGGGATACTCTTGCTATCAAACTTGGCAACAGACCGTCAAAAAAGGAACTAGAAGACAAAAACATCTTGCAGCGTACATCTGAAGAGGAGCGGCAGGAGATCCGACAGCAGATTGGAACAAAGCTCGTCAGGTAATAGCTCCAGTTTTCGCACAGCACTCACCAAATCATACTTCTCTCCCACCTGTGGTGTCCTGCCCAGCTGAGATCATTGTGAATTCCTTGGGTAAGGGCACATGTGGCCTGTGTGGTTTTCCGAAGTTGGTCCTGGATGGTGAACCACTCAACTTTCCCTTTGGTCCAGCCATTCACTGGCTTTGGTGTCACCAAAGTCTGAACCAAGTGTCAACAACTTTTTCTATGAAGGACCAGTTTGGAGATGGTGTTGCAGCTACACCACTGTGTTAGTAACAGCATGAAAGGAGCCATGAACAACACATAGACAAATGGGTGTGGTCGTGTTCCAATAAAACTTTATTCCCCAAAATAGGCAGCAGGCCAGATTTGGCCTGTAAGTCATAGTCAACTCCTGGCTTAATCCATGGCTCTCTGGCATTCCTGTGATTGCCATGAGGTTCTTCCCTGTGGGCTTAGAGTATCTAGAAATACCAATTAGCTTCAATGGCCAGCTCCATCCAAGTCAGGTAACTGTAGCCCCCCTATTAGAGCCTCCCCCTTTTAACTTCAGACAAGTGGTTATCTGATTTCACATTCTGCTTCCAGCCATTGGAGGGTTTCTGCTTTGGCCACCAGTGACTTTGGAGGTCCATCGAACTGGCAGGTTTAATAGAAGTGAGTGCCAATGTTTGATGATCGGTGTAAGCATTCATTTTGCGGACTTCTCTCACTCTGCGTAAACAACAGAGTGCATCAACTGGGAGGAGAGAGCAGTCTGGGATCCCAGGGCAGGATTTGGAAGTGGAAGAAATTCTTCTACTTGCTTGGAAGTGGAAGACTTCTGTGACTGTGTTGGACCTGTGGGGTTGGTGTGGGACCGGGGTTCCGGAGGCTCTTCTCTGCTTGACAGATGGGGCCAACCAGTGGCTTGTGGCGGGAAATGCGATGCTGCACTGAAAGCCCTTGAGTGCCTGGATCGTAGCAGGCACATAATAGAATTAAATATTTTTATTAGTAATTTAAATCATTATATATCCCTTAAACAAGTAAAACATTTTAAAAAATTAAACCCAGTATTGGCACCTTTGTTCAGTATTTCTTTTCTTTTTTTTTTTTTTTTTTTAGATTTTATTTATTTATTTGACAGAAATCACAAGTAGACAGAGAGGCAGGCAGAGAGAGAGAGGGAAGCAGGCTCCCCGCTGAGCAGAGAGCCCGATGCGGGACTCGATCCCAGGACCCTGAGATCATGACCCGAGCCAAAGGCAGCAGCTTAACCCACTGAGCCACCCAGGCGCCCCTGTTCAGTATTTCTGAAGAGCAGCTTAACAATATGAAAAAAAGAAATTGTAGAGCAGCCTCTTCCTTGACATGGTCATTCCATTTGAGGGACGATACTAGAAGAAAATAATCCAAAAGGGAAACAAAACCCATAGGCTTTACGAAGATGTTTATTTCAAGGCTATTTATAAGCAGTGATGAATTAAAACAAACCAAGTGCTTGAAAACAAGGGATGGATGAAGGACATTGGGAGAAGCTGACGTGGTGAACTAAGCATAGGGCAGTGGTTTTCTGACTGCCTCATCAAGGATTTCTTGGAGGCGATACTCGGGCTTCTGTGGGGCAGTGTGGGTGTGTTTGCGGTGGGATGGGGAGGACTCCTTCACCCCACTCTCACCCATCCACCCAGAACAGCCTCTTCTGTCTGTTTTATATAGGGATTCTACCCCCAAGCCCCCAAAGTTTGAAGAACTCTCTAAGTATACACATAAACCATAGCCATTAAAATTTTTGAGTAGTTTTTAGCATCAGAAATATGTACATTTTATAGAATTGTTTTTCTACAGATACTGTACATCTGATCACTGTCGTTCAAAGATACCCGTGGTCCCTACCTTGGGGGCCTCTGTGCGTAGTGGAAGAGACAGAAAGAGATACTGCTTGGGGAGGTCAACTGAAAAGCGCAAACCTGTGGGTCAGGAGAACTAGGTATGAGGCTGTGCTCCAGCATTCATGAGCCCTTGATCTCAACCAAGTGAATTAATCCCTCATTTCCTCATTTGCAAAATGGAAATGGGTTACTCCCTTGCTGAATTGTTTGAGGATCCATAGTAATGTAAATTAAGCACCTGGTACAGTGCCTGGGACTTTAAAAGTATGAGCTAACAAGAGCTATGATTATTGACTTATCTTTATTATTACTTGTATGATACATGCTCTGATAGGTGTGTGACCTGTGTGTGAGCGCCGCATAGGGCAGAGAACCAGGAGTTCAAAACTCACTCACAGGACAGGTCAGACGCCCACCTGCAGGTTACTGTTTTAGTCATTTGTAAGATTTCAGTAGGCAGAGAAAGAGAGAAGGGTATTCCTGAAGGAGGAAACTCCTTCAAAAAAGGGAGGACAATGTCTTTGGTAGAGGATACGGTGTAGATAAAGGATTCATGGGTGGCCCCTCACCTGGCTGCCTCCTAGCTTCCTGGGTTCTTCTGTGGGCTCAGTTATGTAAGTTACTTTCAAGGTAGTTCTGGTGAAGATTAAACTTTAACAAACATTTTAATGAGATATTTAAAATATCATTGATTTCAGTTCTTCATACCATTTCTGCCACAGGCATAATGTTAGAATTGATAGTATCTTATATTAAGATTACCTTCATACATATGTTTACATGGCACAAACTCATCCTACATCCAGAAGGAATTTTACAACAGATCTGTGATTTATGATAAATTAATATTATAAACAAGATCAAGAAGAAAGTTATAAAGGGGTGTTGGGTCATTCAGCTTTTGTGTACAAAGAATTAGCTACTAGTCACAGATGAGCCTGGCTTTTCTTGAAGCAGATGGAAAGGGCCCATATATCTCAAATAACTCTGTGTATATTATAAATCTATTTGAGGGGTGCCTGGGTGGCTCAGTTGGTTGAGCAACTGCCTTCAGCTGTGGTCATGGTCCTGGAGTCCCGGGATTGAGTCTGGCATTGGGCTCCCTGCTCGGTGGGGAGTTTGCTTCTCGCTCTGACCCTCCCCCTCTCATACTCTCTCTCTCATTCTCTCTCTCTCTCAAATAAAATCTTGAAAATACACACACACACACACACACGCACGCACACGCAAATATACAAATCCATTTGAGGTCACAAAAGCAGTATTTCACTTGAAACTCTGTGCCATGTAGATCAGGTGTCTTTTGAGTTAGTATGAACTCTCAAGCAGAAAATTTTACGAGATTCTAATGATCTGAGTATTACTTAGGGGATGGGCTAAACTGTTCTAATAGAGACCAAAAAGTGCTCCAAATACGACACTTTCATGTGTTTATTTCCTTTTCGCAGAACAGTCCAGAGGTAAGTGGGCTTTACGGGGTGGGTAGGGAGCACTATTCCTTGCAGTCAGCCGGGCACCCATATTCTGTCCTTTTGCTCCGTGGATATTCTCATCTGCATGGTCCAAGCTGGCTCACATGATCGTGTTTAAGTTCTAGCCTGTGGAGGAAGGAAAGAAAAGGGAAGACATACTCAGTCATTTTAAGGGTAAAAGGCAAACATTACAAATACCATTCTGCTCACATCCCATGGCAGGGACTCGGTCACATGGCCACACCTTGCTGCCAGGGAGGCAGAAGTCTGTATTGGGAGCCACAGCTGTTTCTCAGGAGGTTCTAGATCTAAAAGGAAGAAGGAGGGATGGATCATGGGGAGTAGGCAGCGGCCTCAGCCACAATCTTTAGTCTCCAAACGAACGGAAAGGATGGTAACCCTAAAATAGATGTGTTTTTCAAAACAGGAAAAAAATAAAGTTTTGTGTCTTTGTTATTTTGCATCTCCTGCCAAGGGGACCTTGTTTGAAACCTGCAGTATATCCTTTTTTCGTCACAGGAGGCTTAGCCAGAGGCCCACGACTGAAGAGTTAGAGCAAAGAAATATCCTAAAACGTGAGTATCTTATCTTTTACAATGATTCCTCATGCAACCATTAACAAGCTCCCTTTAGGGACAATCCATTTATCAGTAGGAAACCTTAATATATTTACTACCCACAAGTAATGGAAATGGCCCATTTAGATCACATTTTTATATAATTTAAAAAACAATTTCTTGAAGTTCGTATTTTGTCTTACAGCGTTAAGCCTGGTATCCCCCAAGCCAGAGTATGGTTGTGACAGTTGTTTTTAAGAGAGATGAAATACATTTCATGTGTTCTTTTACCCAAATATTAAATAGAAGAAACCGCTCTAGTCTGCTTGCAAATAAATGTCAAAGAAAAGGCCAAAGAATCCACAAGGAAATAAATCAAACATTCCTATATTATTATTAATAATACAGTTTGTTGCCACACTTAACAAATGACTCAATTTAAAACAGAATTATGGTAAAAGAAATGTTTGAGTCCTTTTCATTTTCCTTTGTTATGATAACTCTGTTTCCCTCTTGAGTTGTTTATAATTTCTCGGCACTTAAGGAGTTCTCCATTCATTTTCCTACTTTATTTTCCCATTCTGCTTTCCCCTCTGTTTTCTTTGACTTTCCTTCTTACTGGCTAGTCCAATAGAACTTCACCGGAGTTCGTATGTTAAAGCTATAAAACCAGCAGAAGTGGTCTGAGCTTATGTAGTGTATCAATGTGGTTACTAACCACAGTGAGTTAAGTAATGGATATTTTTAAATTGAGCCTAGCTACAGTTTTATATATATATATATATATATATATATATATTAGTGTTTTTTTGTTTTCTGTTTTATATATTATTAACCCATTTTCTAAAGAGCTTTTTATTGTACAAAATGTCAAAGAACAGAGATAGGCAAAACCCCAGATACAATAGCAAGGAGCCATGGGCATGTAGGAGTGGGAAATCTTTCTCAGTCAGGCTCCTAGAGTCACGCTGGCTTGTCTGGATGACCCCCCACTCTTCAATCTGAGTTGTTTTCTTTCTCAGAGGAACAGAACATTTTAATGTCTTGTTTATACTATAGTTGTTCTTCCTAAGACAACCCAGCCATGAGGACTGAACAGTGAGGGGAATTGCCAGTCTACGGGATTCTTTCCTTGGAATATTTTGGTCTGGCTCTTTGTGACCAAAAACTGGAGTAGAACCCAAGGAAGGGCTGAGGTGGCCATCAGTGTGTAGAAGAGCCAGTTTGGAGATGGAAAAAGTCACGGTGAGAAAGAAAAGAAAGTTGTGTTTTAGAGTTCCGAGGAAGAATGAAAGCAACGTCGAATTTTGACAACACAAAACCAAGAAAGTTCAAGGCTTTTGATAATGGGTTCCTGGAAAATATTTTGTTGAATTAAACTTTAGGTAAGCTCAAAGGTAGACCATAAGCTCCCACACACAAAGATTGTGTCTTATTGGATGCCTGATGCAATACCTAGGAAGAAAGGGAAGAGCAGATGCGGGTAATTCTTTCCTGCTTCTGTGAGACAAATAGTGCCAAACCACAGTGGTGTTTGGTTATTTGAGGAACTGTTTCATAGATGTAGAAATTTATCCCACGTTGATCTTAAGTGCTGTCTTGGCTTCTATACCCTATTTTCCTGGAGGTTCAGGGAAGAGGGAAACGCCAAAGTCAGCCTCAAATTTGACTCCAGCCCTTTTCTTACTTCCTTCATAGTTTATCTAACCATGCTTATTCTGGAAACAAAAGACACATTTCCAGTCTGGAGAGGCTGATAACTGGCTTATGATCTCCTGACATAGTATTGTATGGCCAAGAGAAGCAGAAAGAGGAACCGGTGGAGGTCATCCAGGGCATTCCACTGAGCCACCCCAGGGAACTCAGAGGCATAGTTTACAATACTTTATTCAGGCCTTTTGCCTCTGGCTTCTTCCACACAGATTGCTCTTTTTTGTCCATGTATTTCATCTCCGGCTTTTGTTCAAAAGCAGTATGACTGATTCTTTAAAGAAAGGTCTGTGTGTGACATGGTGTGGGTTTTTTTTTTTTTAAGGACACTTATTTTAACTAGGTCATCTTGTCTGGACAGACCAGGGAACTCATTCACAGCACAAACTCATTCAGCAGTTGTCAACTCCAAGCTTGCCATTAGTTTCATAAACATGAGTCAAGTGGCCGTCAGCGCTGATCGCTTTCACTGAGACCACAGGACACATTTTGTCTCTTAGTGTTTCATTCCCAGCATCTACCTTACTCCATCGCTTTCCTATTTTACAGCATTGAGGCTTTTTAAAGAACATATAAAGTTATATTTAGTTGTACATTTTAGAACCGATTCCTTAATATTGTTAAAAGGAGAAAATAAGTTTTGGTGCTGGGAAGGTCAACATTTGCCTTTGAGGAAAAGAAATGTTCATGGAATATCTTTTATAGGGCCACGATAGAAGTTATAGATCTATTTAGTTGTGACTATAATTCCAGCCAAATATTCTGTAGAAAAAAAAAAAATGTGTCACGGTTGTTGAGTGCTGCGTGTATTTTTTTCCCAACATTCGTTATTAAATTTTTTAAATACAGAGAAAAGTTGAAAGAATTTTACTGCATGGAACACTGGGTGTGGTACATAAACAATGAATTCTGGTACACTTAAAAGAAATTTAATAAATAAAGAAAAAAAAGAATTTTACAGTAAACATCCATATATGTACTATTTATATTCTGCCATTAACATCTTATCACATCTTTTTTTTAAAACATTTTATCCTGGGCGCCTGGGTGGCTCAGTGGGTTAAGCCGCTGCCTTCGGCTCAGGTCATGATCTCAGAGTCCTGGGATCGAGTCCCGCATCGGGCTCTCTGCTCAGTGGAGAGCCTGCTTCCCTCTCTCTCTCTCTGCCTGCCTCCCCATCTACTTGTGATTTCTCTCTGTCAAATAAATAAATAAAATCTTAAAAAAAAAAAAAAAAAGTTAAGATGGTAATTAAAAAAAAAAAAAAAAATTTTATCCTATCTTGGCTTATCACATATCTGGCCTTCCTTTGATCCATGTTATTTTTGATGCATTTCAAAGTAGGTTTATAAGTGCATTTTCTTTTGTTAAAAATATCCTTATCGAAAACTACATAAATCAGCAAAAAGAGAAACCCACCAAAAAATAGTTAGCTTTTTTTTAACCTAGTGTATCCAAATCGATGACTCAAGACTCTGATATTCCAGGTGCCAATGTTTTGGTGCTTTTCTGTCTAATTTTAGCTAATCCATAAAATGCTGTGGGCAGCTGGGCAGGTTTCCTGCAGTGCCCATGGCTGTTAAACCACATGTATCGTTTGTGTGTGTGTAAGGGCAAACACTTCCTGTAGCTGTTCTAAAAACCCCTCCCTGCCCCCAGACCTGCTCTGAGGCCTTACTGAAAGGCAAGATTTGTCCATGAGCTAGGTCACTTCCTTCATGAATATCCCTCCAGTCTGTTTAAAGGGACCAAAAAGTTTTACATCCTACTTTGTAATTGGCTGTCTAATAGGCAAACAAAGGAGACCTGAAGGGAATTGGGGGTAATTGGAGGGGGAGGTGAACCATGAGAGACTATAGACTCTGAAAAACAATCTGAGGGTTTTGAAGAGGGGGGGGGGGGGGGGGGGGGAACCAGGTGGCAGGTATTAAAGAGGGCATGGATTGCATGGAGCACTGGGTGTAGTACAAAAACAATGAATACTGTTATGCTGGAAATAAATTTTAAAAAAAAATTTTAAAGAACTCAATGAAGTTTTTTAAACTAAGATTTGATTCTTTGGAAGAGATTTTACAAGTTATTTAGAAAAATGTGGAACAGCAGTCATCTTGACTTCCCTCCACCTCTCACTTTCTTTAACTTCTTTAAAAGTACAATTTCAAATATGGAAATACGTAAAGAAGTCAGCTCCTGATGTTAAAACAAATTCCAGGTGGTAAAATCCTGTTTATTTAATTCCTGCAACTGCAGCTGGCCCTTCTCTTTTTGCATAGGTATGTCACGGAGGTGGAAACTATGCTTCTTAATAAGATGAAGTTACTGAATATTCCCTCGTGAAAATTAAAGCATTTGTTGGCTTCGAGTTGTAGTTGATATCCACTTTTCTGTCTTTGGAAAGTACCTTTAAAAATAGAGCACAGTCACCATATAGGAGGGATTGACTAAAATGCTTTGAGGATTATATTTTCCCTTTTAGTAGTAATCTCGTCATAGGCTGACCTTGAAAAGCCTTAGTTTGAGTCACGTGACCACAAGTTTGGCTCGTGTCTGTTATATATAATTTATAACCTATATGCCTTATCCAACTCATGTAAAGTAAATATTTGACCCTAAGCATGTATTTTAAGAATACCAAAGGACATACATTTTGTGAAGCAGTTAGAAAAACCTACAGTGTTTGCATAGGATGAAATCTGAATCATAACAAAATTTGGCACACAGGTATTTCACTGAAAGCATACTAACCGAGTGTTCCCTGTCGTTGCACCGTGTTTTCAGTTTATGCTTATTGGTTGTCTAAATAACCGGCTGGATCATCCTATTTCTTATGAATTAAAATTAGTGTTTTGGAAGAACACTGAAACTTTTCCCTGTCCAAATAAGGAAAATTAATAGATAATTTAACATGTTTGGTTAACAAGTACAGTTGGTACAAATACTGAATATTGATACTTTATTCATGATAAAAAACAAATCTTAGTGGTAAGAAGTCTATTTGAACTTTAAAAATAAATTTACCTTTTCATAGAGGAAACTTTTCTTTTTCAAACTTTTGGTTGAGCCTTTAGATAGTGTGATGTTCCTTCAGTAGAATTCATAACAGCATCTTCTAAAAGATAGTCTTTTGGCTTCCAAATAGTGAAAATCTGTCCTCACTTATTGAACAAACGATGAGCTGCTGGAAGCACCAGAGAGAAGTTCATCAAATAAGCAACCATGAAAATCTGAAGGGGGTGTTTATTTCTTTAAAATTTCTGGTCATTTTTCTCTTCATCCCATCCACTGGACAGCATTCATTAAATTGGCCATTAAATTGTACCATTTGGTAAAGCACTAGAGAAACAGATGACTTTGGAAAGTCAAAGTCACAAGAAAATAAATCATCTCCATCAACAGTACACCATAATAACCTCATTCAGAACATTCTGGTTTGAAGGCAGAGTCCAAAGAAATGACTGCATTTTGCTTCTGTGGAAACCAAAGCAGACAAATCAAGTACTTTGGTTGGATTTGAATGGAAATGAACTCAGACATGCATCAGATGGTTCTAATTTGCTCTTTTGATATGTCTCAGATTTTCATGTAAGGGCCAGATCCAGAAGTAAATGTTTATCTGTATTCTGATAAATGGTGCTTATAAGCCCAAGAGATGTTCAGCAATGAAAGGTTTTCACCAGATTGTGGGCACCTGTCATGTTTTTCAGAATAGAATATGAAGTCAGGAAGCTAAAAGGTTTACAGTTAGTAAGGAGAAAAAGTTTATATATATATATATATAAACTTTTTATATATACTTATATATATAAAACTTATATAAACTTGTAATATGTATATTACATATAGTGTATATTATGTATATTATATGTTGTGTATATATATATATACACACACACACAAATTAATGAGCAATTTCTCTGCAAAATCTTTTGACAGCTTTTTAAAGATGGTGGAGTGTTTGGACACTATCTAAGTCAAATAATTGTGGCCTGATCTATTTTTCTGATTATAAAATCATTCATAGTAACTAAGTCTTCATGCCTTTCCTCTCCCACCCCCATTAATAAACAGAAAAGAATGAAGAAGAAGAACAAGAAGCAAAAATGGAACTTAAGCGCAGACTCAGTAGAAAGGTAATGAAACTATGATTGTTAGTAAGCATGTGTGTTTGGGGATCTACTTCATTATTTAAGTGCAAATTAGCTCTTTAAATCTAACATTGAGGAATAATTATTCCTATTAGCCAGTAATCAATCATAGACATTAAAATCAATGTAATGCATATGATATGAATTATATTTATAATTGCATGCTATGCTAATTTTGAAAAGCTAGCAATAAGATTTTTCAAATTACATTTACTGATTATGAAAATAACATATAAGCTATGTGATTTTTTTTAAGTGCAGAAAGGAACAAAAACGAAAAGAAAATCACACAAATGTCTTTTATTCAGAGATAACCATTGTTAACATCTCAATATAGTTTTTAAAAATGCTCATGTTTTCTATGCAGTTTTGGAAATATTAAATAAATATGAAATTGGAGATCTGCCACTATTCCATGTGAGCTGGGTCAGTAATTAAGTGAACTTGATCACCCAACCTGCCTGTTGCAGTGCTACCCACATTGACAAGTAGCTCACCTCCAAGACTCCATTGTTTTCACCCATTCATGAAAATACAAGTCTGAGGGCATCTGGGTGGCTCAGTCGGTTAATCAGCTGCCTTCAGCTCAGATCATGATCCTGGGGTCCCGGGACTGAGTCCTGCATCAGGCTCTGTGATTAGCAGGGAACCTGCTTCTCCCTCTGCCTCTGCCCCTCTCTCTCTCTCATTCTCTTTGTCTCATGAATAAATAAATAAAATCTTTAAAAATATATATATAATTCTGATACCTGGGCCATCACTTTTTTCTGTAAGTGTTAAAATAATAATAGTCTTCGGAAAAATTAAGACCTGTCAGAGTTGATATTTCATTATAAATCTGTTTTCAGTAATTCTTCAGATATACCTTTCACACCTTGTTAAGGCAGGATGAGTAGAATATGACATCTGCGGGGAGGCATGTGACCTGACCCACATTTATCTGGGCTGGCTGGGGAGTCCACAACAAAGGCATTCTGAGGCAGGGAGAAGAAACCCCGTTCTCATGGAAAAGTTGAAGATTGTATTTTGAGAGTTTTTGGTTTTGATTTTTAGGGGAAAAGATTCTTAATCCGTCTTTTCGTTTTTCTTTTCCAAAGACTCTAAATGACAAGTAATGATTAAGCCGAGAAAGATTCTGTAAACTGAATTGCTAGAGGCAGCTCTTCTAACATTCTGTGGCTGCCAAGTAATGGCTATGGATAAGCAATAGCCTCTCCTCATTTTTTCGGCATTCAGTTGAGCCTCGCCAGGAGGCAACAGAACCCACCCTGACCCCTCACCCCTAGCCCCTGAGTCCCATTGGCCTCCACTCTACAGAACTCTCTGCCATAGATCCAGGACATCCCATAGCACTAATAGCACAGTCCTAAATGGCAAGACTGGAGGAAGAACTTTTGTGGTCTCTGGTCACCTGTCTTTGGGCACTTCCCAGAGGCAGTCATTTCTCTACTTCCTTAGCCCCGCCTGCCCTAGAGAAGCAGTAAGAATCTAGCAGTAGAGATTGGACAACAAGTGAGAGTAGAAGAGAGCCACTTAGATCATTCCTCCCTCTGTCCTTTGCCTACCAGGGCTTTATGAAGCCAGAAGGAGCCGCCATTGCTATATCCCAGCTCAAGTGAGCTCAGAGTATAGAGACAGGCTTTCTAAGAGTCCATGAGGGACTTGAATGTTAGAGTATTGACCTAGGTCAGCCTCTCATTTTACCCAAGAGGAAACTGAGGCTCAGAAAAGGGTTTTTGTTTTGTTTTGTTTTGTTTTACCACAAAAACATCATTTTTGTGTGTCATAGTACTTAATTTTTTTTTTTTTAAGTGAGTCTTTGCAAATGAGGAACCCGTCCAAAGAGGACCACTTAGATAGTGCATGGGCCGGCTATATGCAAGTACAGATACAGATAGAAAAGGTACTGGGAATGGACCCCATGGGTACAACAGAGGCCTGGGTCTGTGACATCTTCAGACCGAGAGAGGCCACAGAAGCATGAACCTCAGGAGAAGAGAGTAGATAATGCCTGTCAGCAGGGCCAGGAGTCTCTAGTCTCTCAGAACCATCTCTCCTATTCTTGGTCTTGGGAAAGGAGAGCAAATACACAGGGCTGAGTGAATTAAATAAACTATGAACTTGAATTTGACAAAGACCACAGGAGGGATCCAAGTCATTAGAAGTACCTTAATCATCCCAGCGTGTTTTAAGCAGTTCTGGCCCAGTGAATGTCCTCCTCCATGCCCCTGCTGATTTCTGCACAGCAACTTCTGCAGCAAGCAAGGGTAAAGTCAAATCTGGGCATGGGTCCCTAGTCTCACCCAGAAGACTGCTGTAAGCACAGCCTTCACCACACCATTTCTTTGTCATAACTTTGTGCGTTTCTGAATATAGGAGTTTAATATAATAGGAGCAGAGATCTCATTTCTAGAAGTTTTAAGAGTACTTTTGTCCGGATGATTCAGACTCCATACCAGCTAGCCTCTATCTGGATTGCTATTGTGTCTGTGTTGCTTCGTGCTCCTTGTGTCAGAGATGACAGGTGTCTTTATGCCAGGCAAGGTGCGGAAAATAGCATAACACAGATGGCTGCCAAAGCCTGTGACCTATCTAACAATGATGATTTTTATAGTCTCAGAATTAGGGCACACGGCTTTCGGGTTCTCATTAGAAACTCCCAAGATGCTGCTGCCTTTTTTTTTTTTTTCCTTTTGGATATCTGAAAGTGACCTTATTTAACCATAACTTTGAAGCTCTCTATAGAAAACGTGCCACCATGAGGCTGTAAATGGTTTCCTAAACGTGTCCTTTCTTTTCCCTATGCCCCTGCAGCTCAGCCTGAGACCCACAGTGGCAGAGCTACAAGCTCGAAGGATCCTGCGGTTTAATGAGTATGTAGAAGTCACCGATTCTCCCGACTACGATCGCCGGGCAGACAAGCCCTGGGCCAGGTTAACACCTGCAGACAAGGCAAGGGCCCTTGTGGTTTTAGCCATGATTTTATTTGTTCATGATTTTATTGCTTTTCTTGAAGCTTCCAGTGTCCACTTACCCTTCCTCCCCCCATATACACACACACAGTCCTCCCACGAGGCTAGATAGTACCAGATAGGTCCACAATTTCCTGCCTTGGTTATTTAAGCCACTTAAGTGGTATATTTAGTAATATCAGTGAGGTTCTTTCAGGTAAGTCTCGGAAAAATTCATTCTCAGTTACCATGTAACCTGTCTGCATTCGTGCCTGGATTGAGGGTGGGGTGGTCCTACAGCCATGATTTATCCTTACCTTTGGAAAATATAATTTATGCAAGTTATCATTTTAAAAGGATATGTTAAGGGGTATCTGGCTGGTTCAGTTGGTAGAGCATTTGACTCTTGATCTCAGGGTCATGAGTTCAAGCCCCATGTTGGGCATGGAGCCTACTTAAAATAAAAATTTTAAAGATAGTAATGAATAATATAAAGGGATATGTTAACAGTGAAAAAGGTATTGATCTATATTAAGGCCAGCACACTTTTCCTATAAATGGCCAGAATAAATATTTTAGGCTTTGTGTTTGTGATCCATACTGTCTTTGTTGCAATAGCTCAGCTCTGCCATTAGAGTATGAAAACAGCCATAGGCAGTATATAAATGAATGGATGGACATGTGTTCCAATAAAACTTCATTTACAAAAACAGATGGTGGGCTAGATTTGTCCTGTGGGCCATGGCTTACCAATAATATAATATATATTATATTATTGATATATATTATATATCTATATAATATATACTTATTTTATATCTTTTATATCTTTATAATATATACTTATTTTATATCTTTTATATAATATAAGTATATATTATATAGATATATAATATATATCATAGCTCACAGTCCAGAAAAACTACAATATAGGACTATTCAGCAAAATTAGGCAGTGTCAACAGCTTTCCAAACTGATCGCTCTGGTTTACCCTTCCACAGCAAAGGTTACCTGTCATCCAATATTCTTGCCAACATGTGATAGTCAGGTTTTTTTTGTTTCGTTTTTATTGTTTGTTTGTTTGTTTTTTAACATGACAACCCAGTGGTTAGGAAATAACATCATTATACTTATATTTTGCCTCTCATTAATTATTAATGAGGTTGAGCGTATTTTCATGCACATTGGGCATTCAGGTTCCACTTCTGTACCTTTTGTCTATTTGGGGGGGGAGTTGTCAATTTCTTGTTGATTCATAGGAGTTCTTCATATATTCCAGTTTATATATTGCAAATACATATGTATCTTCCAATTTATGGCATTTCATTCTTTTATAAACATACATTTCATTCTTTTTATGGTTATCTTTTGACACAAAGAGATTTCTTAAATTTAATGCAATGAATTTATCCACAAAGGTGGCTTGTGATTTTGTTTCTTTGAAAAAATTCTTCTCATACCAAAGTTGTAAGTGTATTCTGCTAGACTGTTTTCTAAAACATTTATAGTTTTGCTTTTCACATTTAAATTGTTACAACTGATGTTTTTAGAAGATATAAGATATGCCTTGAGCTCTGTGGATCATCTTTAATGTTTCCTGGGTTGCTATTTGCTCTTTGATCTTTCTCCTAATTTTCTTGGCTTCATTTGTTCATTCTTTTCTAACTTAAGGTGAACTCTTTAAATCATTAACCTTCTGAGGTACCTAGGTGGGAGCATCTGACTTCACTCAGGTCCTGACCTTGGGATCCTGGGATTGAGCCCAGTATCCCAGGCTCAGCTGGGAGTCAGATTCTCCCTCTCTCTCTCTGCCCTTCCCGCAAATCCCTCCCCGCATACCACCACCCCTGTTCTCTCTCAAATGAATAAATAAAAGCTTTAAAAAATAAGTCATTAACCTTCTTCCTTTCTTATTTTCTGATACAACCAGTGAAGGCTATAAATGATGCCATATGTCAGTGGTTCCCAACCTTAGCTGTACATTGCTCTCAAGGGCGGGGGTGGGGGAGCTTTAAAAATGGTGATGCCTGGGTCTGGGTCCCACCCCCAAAGATCCCGATTTAAGTGGACTGTAGTGTGACTTTAAATATTGGGATTTTAAAGGTATGTGGTCAGTAATTATAAATGTCCCATATATCCTCAAAAACAGTGTACGTTCTACAGTTCTGGGGTATGGAGTTTTAAATATGTCTGAAACTTAAATTTGTGAGTCTCATTCAGATTTTTGTATCCTTCCTTTTTTTTTTTTTTCTTTTTTGTCTGCTTGGTCCCAGACCAAGAGAAGGATGTGTTACCTCTACTCCTGCATATATGGATGTTTCCTTCTCTTTATAATTCTGTTTTGTGTCAATAGATGTATATAAGTTTAGGATAATTACATTTTCCTGATGAAGCCTTTATTATGAGACTCTACCCAAGAAATGCTTTCTGTTGTAAAGACTGTTTTATCTAATACTATTTTAATATAAAGTTGAGTTATTTTGGACCACCTTAGTGCTAGGAATCCAGGCTGTGAACCCATGTGAGGGCTACTTACTGGTTCATATTCTCAGGGTAGATCTCATTCTGCCTCACCTGCTAAGCACCAGCATGACATTATCTGTTATCCTCTGGGGATCAGACATTCTAGCATACTCTTCACTGAGGCTATGCCATGAGACCCCTCTCTGTGGTGGGAGGGTTATTCATGTGGCTTTCCACCTTTGGCAGGTTTCGTCTCTGGTCTTTAGTATCTCACCACACTATGAAAATGACTGCCCTCAGTCACCACTTTTAACACAGCAAATGCCCTCAAGGTCAAAGGCAATGTCATTGCTCAGCTTACTTCATTTCTTTGAGCTTCATCTTCATTTATTCTTTCTGTCAAAGTATAGTTTACTTTCTTATTGGCTGATCAGTACATTTGAAATGATTTTTAAATGTCATGCTCAGCATTTTTGTTGCTTTTCAAGAGAAGGGATAGTCAAGGCACGTAGAATGTTGTTTTGTAAAATCAAAAAATTTTAAAAAATAGTGTAGGGCACCTGGCTGGCTTATTCGGAAGACCATGCAATTTTTGATCTCAGAGTCGTGAATTTAAGTCTTGTGCTGGATGCAGAGATTACTGAGGAAAAAAAAAAAAAAACTTAAAAAATTTTTTTAAAAAGAAGAAAAAAATAGTGTACACTGTTTACAAGTTTTCTTCCATTCTCCTCCCCTAGTTGTGTGCTTTTGGTCATTCACCTCTCATTTATTGGCCACTAGATGACCCTGTTCAGTCACCATTTCTGTGTAGTGAACTTCCCAAAACTTAGTGGCTGAAAATGACAACCATCTTATTCTATCTTACAGATTTTTCTGGGTTGGGGATTTAGTCAGGGCTCAGCTGGGCAATTCTTCTGCTTTTTGTGAGGTTGACTGTGGTCACTCAGTGTCCCTCAGCTGACAAAGAGGTTGTTCTGGAGGGTCCCAGATGACTTCTTTACATGTCTGGTGTTTTTGAGAGGATGGCTCAGAAGCTAGGCTTGGTTGGGGCTGTCCACCAGAGCACCTACACATGGCCTTTTCAGCAGAGTGGCCTCGGAGTGGTCAGACTGCTTACATGGTAGCTGGCTGTCCCTGGAGTAAGTGCCCCAACAAATGAAGGTGAAAGCTCTATGGCCCTATCTGACCCCAGTTCAGAAGACACCTAGCTTTACTCCACCACTTTCTTTTAGTTTCAAGTGGGTCATACAAATAGTCCAGCTTCAGCGCAAGGGGCGTTAGCTCTGCCTCCCAGTGGGGGATCAGCAAGGTCATCCTCAGAAGAACTTGAGGGCTAGAGGTGTGATAGCTGCCATCTTTTACAAATATAATTGCCACATCCACCATTCCCAGCTGGCTTGATATTCAAATGCTGAGCTTCTGAGAAGCAGGTAGGGGGTGTCCAGGGAAATGAGTAAAGATCACATCAGGTGCAAAGTATGCAAGCCACGAGAGTCTCAATGATTAAATTTCCATACCCTAGAAATAGTTTCTAACTCATGTCTGTTGCTGAAAGGTTAAACTCCTCCATCTTTAGTTATAATGGAAAGGATTTTTCTTTTTAACTTTGTGTTGAAACAAAAATAGATTTTTCTGCTGGACTTCTAAACTGCAGGGGAGATCTACTTGGTCAGTTTTTCTTCTGTAGGCCTAGTGTCTGTTCAAGAGTACTTTTAAGGCACATGACTGGCATCTCCCCTGCAGAGCAAACTTTGAGCCCCAGAACATGGCCAGAACCCCTCCCTCCTCATATCTGAGGCTCATTTTATACCTTGTGACATTGTCTATCCCAGTGCTCCTGACACTTGTGAAAGTCTAAAGGGCAGTATTTTTAGAACTGGATTTATGTGTAATTTTTTTTTCCTCGAAGAAAAATAGGAGTAATTTCTTTTAGATTAAAAGAATGTTGTATAGTTTTAAAGATAGAAAAAAAGCAACCGTTTAAAATGCCACTAATGGGGACACCTGGGTGGCTCAGTTGGTAAAGCAGCTGCCTTCAGCTCAGGTCATGATCCCAGCGTCCTGGGATCGAGTCCCACATCGGGCTCTTTGCTCAGCAGGGAGCCTGCTTCTCCCTCTGCCTCTGCCTGCCATTCTGTCTGCCTGTGCTCTCTCTCTTCCCCTCTCTCTCTCTGATAAATAAATAAAATTTAAAAAAATAAATAAATAAATAAAATGCCACTAATGTAAGCACATTGTGTATTCATGAGTGACTCATGTTTGTTGGCAAAAATCAGAATATTCAAAAATACAAAAAGAAATACCAATTATAATGCACAGCAATGCATATTATTTTCTATCTAAAAAATGAAATTATTCATTATAATAAATATTTATTTGTTTTCTCAAGAAGTTAAAAGAGGAGTATAATGAAATAAAGTTATTTGTTTTCTCTAGAAAAAATAAAGTTATTTGTTCTCTCTAGAAGTTAAAAGAGGAGTATAATGAAATGTTACTTATTGCCTAGAGTTACTAAAACTGTCAGTCGTGATTTTAGAGTGAAAATAATACATGCTAATCATCATTATTACAAGTATATCTGGATTTTTGTTGCTTTTTAAAAGATCTCCATAATGCTTTATAAAAATACTTCATAATGCCTAATGATCAGGTTAAAGAGAGTATCTTATTGAGTGAGTATATATTTTATTCTGTCCATAGGTAATATATTTTATACCAATTAAGTATAAAAATCTGTGATTTAACTTTCATGTTAAAAAAGTTTTACTTTTTATAACTTTGAACTGTATATCCCATTATTGAAAAAAAAATTATTGGAACTAAGTATTTCCACCTCTGCTCTCAAACACTGAACTTCCTGCCTCCTAAACGCATCACCCCTTCTCTCTCTTTTCTTAGTGCTCTGTCTTAGCCCCACTAAGATACTACTTTGCATTTAAAAAAATCTTTGCAATTCAAGTATAAAGAGAAGAAATCAGGAGGCAGTCAATAACCAGTCAATGCCCATTCTATGAAAATAACTGTAGGGAATCTCATAAATCTGGTAGTCTTATTAAATTGCTCAAATTAGGAGAGAGAAGTGGTGGGAGAAATGCCTTATTAATTGTGAGGGGTTTTTTGTCTACCCACCCCCCATTAATTGTGAATTTGATTGAGCTTAATTCACCTTTGAGACACCATTTTTAATCTTTGAATATATGTATTTGAGTAGAGCACTAGAAACAGATGCTCATACAGTAAGATATAATGTCTGTCTGTATCTGTGCTGAAGTAGAAAAATGAGCCCTAAGATGATAGGACAGACAGGACCAGAGGAGGCCATCAGCTTGGCCTGAAGACTGAAGCTCACCAGCAGTTGTCATCCCCCTGGGTAGGCTATGGAAGCTCTGTCCATGGTGGAAAGGGGAGGGCAGGCTTTGGAGCTGGGCACATAAAGGTATGATTCCTGACTTGGCCACTTGGAAGATGCAACTTTGGCCGAATCATTTAACTCTGGTTTCCTCACTGGTAGAGCCAATTATATCCATCTTGGGAATTAGGTAGTGTATCCATAAAGTCCCAGTTCATCAATAGATGGTAGAGCTCACCAGTGTTACATCCATGGGCAAGCTTGATAATCTAAGCTTTCTTCCCCACAGGTGAGATTTTCACTGTGCCGTGAAGCCTCAGTTTACAGTCTAGTCTAAAATTATCTACTGAAAGAATTGAAAATTCTGATGATACATGGATTTGTCCAAGAAGTTACTCAAGAAGTAATTCTTTATTAATATATTAAGAACTGTCTTATACCAGGGACGTAAATATGAACACAGTACCCTTTCAGGAATGTACTGTCTAAACAGGACGAGGTTGCAGCAAAGACAGATGATTTTAATTCTATACAGACATAATCTTGGCCTGTTCCTGGTTGTCCTGCAGCAAAGAACAGTACACTTACCTATACATGGTATTGAGCTTGATGAATAATCAAGAACTTCCCTCCAAGGGCACCTAGGTCACTCAGTCAGTTAAGCATCTGCCTTAGGCTCAGGTGGTGATCTCTGAGTCCTGGGATCAAGCCCTGAGAGGCCGGCTTCCTGCTCAGTGGGGGTCTCCCTCTCTCTCTCCCTTTCCCCACCTCCGCTACTGGCACTGTCTCTATCTCTCTCTCAAATAAATAAATACAGTCTTTAAAAAAAAATTCCCTCCTTGTTCCATATCAGTTTTTTTATCAAAGAAATAAGCAAAAAAAACATCAAATAAGGGAACTCCAGTTAATCTTGGCCTCACAGCTCACGTTGTTTGAGAAGGCAGCAGAGTCCATATTTTCAACAAATCACCAGCTCCTTATGGCAAGGGTGATCCCTGAGCCGACTAGAGGGAATTAAGCAGACCTTCTCACACCAGTTATCACTGGTCAGTTTTAAACTTCATTTCAGTTATTCTTCTTTCCTCTCTCTTCTTTGTAATTCTCAACGGTACCAAAAATGCTGTGTATTCAGTCTCAGGGCGTTGGTTTTGTTTCAGTCCTAGAAATACCTGGTTTCTGGGGCACGTGGGTGACTCAGTCGCTTAAGCATCTAACTCTCGGTTTTGGCTCGGGTCTTGGTCTTAAGGTCGTGAGGTGGAGCCCTGCGTCAGTCTCCACACTCGGTGGGGAGTCTGCTCCAGATTCTCCCTCTTGCTCTGCCCCTCCTGCCACTCATGCATGTTTGTGCATACTTGCTGTCTCTCAAATAAATAACTAAGAAAGAAAGAAAGAAAGACCTGGTTTCAGCTCAGTGGTTAACTAATGTTGGTCCAGCTCAGCACCATTCGGGCTCCAGTCTCACCACAGCAGCCTGGCTCTTTCTGTCCCATATCTTCCTACAGAATCAGTCCCATTTACATTTATGGGAAGAGTCCTTAGGCCTAAACTCTGGTCTCATTTGCATAGAAGGGAGTTAAGATTATTGTACCTGTATTTTCTGAACATGAAGCATCTTTAATTACCCTTTTCCTCTCATAACCCTCTCAGGAAACCTCTTTATTTATTTTTTAAAGGTTATTTATTTATTTATTAGAGAGAGAGAGCAAAGCCTTCAAGAGAGAACATGAGTGGAAGGGGAGGGGTGGAGGAAGCGGGAGAAATCAGACTCGCTGCTGAGCAGGGAGCCCAATGCGAAGCTCGATCCCAGGACCCTCGGATCATGACCTGAGCCGAAGGCAGAGGTTTAACTCACTGAGCCTCCCAGGTGCCCCAGGAGACCTTCTCTTTAAATAGTAAGAGGAAGCAACTCTTGGAATAAAATTGTGGTAGTCCTACAGTGAACTTTTAAAAGGAGTATTGCTTTTCTTTAATTGCCTGTGGTTACATCTTGCTGATATATATTTTCAGACAACCAGTCCCTATAATTTCACATCGCATTCATTGCCTATAACTGACTCATTATTCCTAATTACAAACCAGCACACACAACATGGAGATCTGAGGCAATTATCTGGATGACTTAGGCCCTGAAGCTCATTTCAGTGAAAAGACTGTGGGTCTTAAAGTAAGAAGGCCTATGTATGAGCCCCATCTTTGTCCCTAACACCCATTTGATGTCTAGCAAGTGACATGATCTCTCAAGGCCTCTGTCTTATCATTTGTAAGAGGATACAGCGTTCGGGTTATCAACTCCTAGTGACTTAACCGTCTTTCTTTGCTTGCCCCTTCCAAGATGGCTCCTTCACCAGCACATCTGTGCCTTGTTGCTCCTTGGCCTCTCTCTCCATCCCCATGGCTTCTCATCCTTATAGGCCTCTTCCTGTACCTTGGCTTTCTCACAGTGTGGTTTCCTGAGGGTAGTCACATTTTTTTTTTAACATGGCAGCTGACTTCCGAGAAGAAGGAAACAAAAGATGCCAGGCCACTTAAGAGCTAGATTCCAGACTGGCTAAACTTCACCCCTGGTGTACTGTGTTGTTTAAAGCAATGGCAAGACTTGTCCAGATTCAAGGCTGGAGAAACAGACTCCACCTCTTGATGAGGGAATGCCAAAGTCACATTGCAGATGAACATGTGGGATAGGCCCCAAAATCTTGAACTTTCTCAGAAAAAATGCATATGTATATCGTCATAAATGAATTGTCAGTGTTACTAATGTAAGGGCTGTTTAGCACATAGTTCACCATTGAAAATGAACTATACTGTACTCTTTTTTTTTTTTTTTTTTTTTTGCAGATTCTGTATCTCAACTGGTTCTAAAAGAATGCTTTCATTAACTTTTGTCAGACTCTTAGATTGATAGCCAACCTACTATTGAGAATAAGGACTTTGCCTTATTTGTCTGAGTCTCCTTCAGTGATGTTATCTTCTTGCCCAAAGTAGACTATAAATAACAGTGAAAGAATTGTTAGTCTCAATCATAAACTAAAATCTATTTCTTCTTTCGGAAGTTTCACAGTAAGTGTACAAAGCACTTTCACGTATGCTCTTAGTGGAGCTTTAAAATACTGTGAGGAATCCTCATCCCCATTTTCCAGAGGGGAAAACAGGTTTTGGAGCAAAATAATTCACTGAGGGTCCCACTGCTATTGAAGGCATAGGTGAGGTGGCAACCCCTGACTTCCAACACCAAGTGTATCTAGTGACATCTTAACATTCAGAGAAGAAATTTAAAATGAACATGGAGACAAGATTCTCTGGCACTACCCATATTTTTAAAAAGTTCATTTCAAGGAAGTCTTTCCAATAGATGCTAACTGGAGATTGTATTATAGGGCGTATTCACTGTTTTCGGCTCCGGGGTTAGGTATCAATATTTACAGTGAGTACGACAGTTTCCTCACTGTGCTCTTCCTTGTGAGACAAGATGAATGGTCTTACCACAGCGGACTTGGGCCCATAAGTGTATCTCTGCTTGCTTCATCTCTTTCAGAACCTAGTAGCAAGAATTATTGCCACAGTTTCCAACCGCAGGTTCCCCATAGAAAGTACAGAGGCTGAGGAATACGAGTAGGGAGATGTGAGCAATGTATGACTGCAGGATTTAAATCTAACCCAGACAAGCCTGTTGGGGGAAAGCTTGTATATCGCAGAGTGACAGTCAGTGATGGGAGGAGGCCGGAGAGAAGCCTCAAGGCTTCCTTCTGTCTTTTCCCTTTTTCTAAAATTCATCATTTTCCAACCACAAACTAGATTTTCTTATCTCTCAGCGAAGTCATTCTCTGTGGTTTGCACTATTTGAAGTTTGGGCTGAAGAGTCCATCTCTCAGAGATTAGGTTATGGGGATGTTTTTATTAATAATTTTACTTCACGTGAGGGAACCTGCTTCGTGGAGAAATTAGGAAATAAAGATAAGCACAAAGTTGAAACCAGAAACCATCCGTGATCCAGTCACCGTTGTTAATAGATAACTGATGTTAATGTTTTGATGATTATCTCAGTTTTTCAACCCAAGGGACATAAGCATCTCTTCAAACCCCAACATCTATGTGACATGGGTTATGTGTTTGCTATGTGGTAATAGTAATCACATCCGATTAGTACATTTTCTTTGAGTGGCTTTAAGTGCTGTGCTGAAATTTTTCATTCTGATTGTCTGAATTTTCAATATTAAAGAATAAATAAGCAACTGCCTTCTCAGTAGTTCTATGGCAGTTGGTCAAAGCCATGTTGTTGTGGGTGGTATGAAATGCAGAACTTTCATAGGAAAATGATGCTGTTTCTCAGAAAATCTTGGGGTGCCTGGGTGGCTCAGATGGTTAAGTGTCTGCCTTCGGCTCAGGTCATGATCCCAGTGTCCTGGAATCAAGCCCCACGTGGAGCCCCACATCAGGCTCCCTGTGAGCAGGGAACCTGCTTCTCCCTCTCCTTCAACTGCTCCCCCTGCTTGTGCTCTCGCTCTCTCTGTCAAATAAATAAATAAAATCTTAAAAAAATAAAGGTGCTTTCCTGTAGCACAGACATACTCATTGTGGTGTCAGATGAGGAAGGAAAGAAAGAAGGAAGAAAGGAAGGAAGGGAGGAAGGAAGGAAGAAAATCTTGTGACCTGGCTACTCTTGTAGTCCTCAAAGGTGGGGGATGTATGTGACTCAGACCAGGCCCCAGGATGGGTTTAGCAAAGGCCTTCTTCCTCTCCTCAATGACACTTCAAGGAAATCTGCCCTGGTTTTGGTATGATATTACATTTATCTTACCTTTACCTAATAGAAATTAGGACTCTCTTTTTGCAAGACATTTCTTAAAAGAATGTCTGCTTTGTTGATGGTGTATAGGCTAAGGAATTATGTGACCTAAGCAACAACTTTATCTTTTTTTTTCCCCCCTATTTAGGCAGCAATAAGGAAAGAACTAAATGAATTTAAAAGCACAGAAATGGAAGTTCATGAAGAGAGTCGACAGTTTACAAGGTAGGTGGGCAAAATGAGGTTTGGCATATTTTATGTTATGTGTAATTTACCACAATCAAAAGAATTTTTTTTTAAACACAGATGAGCATAACACCATCTAATGAACATTTTTAAAATTAAGTCTTTTTTTTTTTCTTTCTTTCACAGAAGTCTGAATCATTCCAAAGGGCTATGTTCTGGTTTCTTCCTTAGGCTTATTTTCTGGGCCCGGAGATGAGCATTAGAATCATTCATTCTGCTCTTGAAGAGGCTCAGTTGAAGTTTTATGCTCAGAACAGATGCTGGTGAGAGCCACTATGGGCACCTGTGTGTCTGCTTTGGGCTCACCATAGACATAACTTAGAGAAGATAGAAACTCAATTTTCAGAAGACCTAACTTAGACTAGGAATCTGATTTTTACTGCTTCTGCAGAAGGTTACGGCAACCCTACCCTTTTTCCTCCTAGTACCCTTGGGTTTCAGTTTATTCTTGTGCTAAAACTGGAAGGGACCTGCGTGATCATGTAGTCTGACCACCCCCCTCTTCACAGGTGTTCTGTTTCTTTCTCTATAATGGGTTTATGTGCTTTGCTTTTTTATAACATGTATGTTCCTAAAAATGTGCATGCCAATTAAATCTTGAAAAATTAAATTGCTAACAAGCATACCAGGATGGATGATTACATGAAGAAGACCACAGTAGGTCTTTCAGGAAAGCAAATACTGATTCCCTAGGCTTGAAACAGCCTCAGCTAGGCATACGCTCTAGTGCTACTCTCTCTGCACTGGTTCCTGTTGGTGGCGGTGTTCCATGCTCATTGGAGTATGTCCTATGATAAAGGAAGTAATGGTATAGCTTCATCATTTAATAGCAAGTCCCTGCGCTGAAGTTGGTAGAGACCTCCTTGCTCTTGTGATAATGTTTGGCACACAGAAGAAACTCCCCTTTCTTCTGGAGGAGTTGTATTTGTCTTGCTTCCTCTTATATCATGTTTATTTGTAAATGCATTCAGGGCTCTTAGCCATCTGGATGTATAGGATTTTTCTCTATTTAAGGTCTGCTTCTAATCCTAATCGACTCTTGGACCAGTTACGTGGACAGATCAAGCCAGACCTACTGTCTGCTCCTTTTCTCCCTTCCACTTGCGGGGTCACGAAAAGTTCATTGTTGATATTTGACACCTGTGGTCCCACGTCTCCAGTAAAGTTGATCATAATAAGGTGGCTGAATATTTATGGTGACATTGAGTTGGCTGGGACTTCCAGGTAACTGAACAGATAACATGCACGTGTTCGTGCCTTTGAGTCCTGACCCCTGAGATAGAGTGACTGCACTCAACCTACTCTTTATAATTCAGGATCATTTGACTTCTGCATAGTTTTCCTAGAATTCATAGTATCTGATTACCTAATTATCATTTGATAACATTGGAAGAATAAACAAAAATAGAAAAAAATCAAATTTTTTAAAAATACATTTCTATGGAAGTTCCAGTTTATGAAAAATAAACATTTTTACAGAAAGAGTTTCTTTCTCTTCTGTCGTATATTATGAACAAGTGAAAAAGAAAAGGTTGCAAGGAGGGTAAAGGTCATTTATTTTTTGCATCTATATTTGTTATGGGCACAAAGCATATATTCTAATTAAGCATTCAGACAGTGCAAAAAGCCGTCAAATAAAAATGAAAACTCCCTTCACTCCCTCCTTTCTCAACTTCATTTCTGTTCTCACAGGTAATCACTAGTTAAAGTTCAGTGTAGATCCTAGTAGACATTTTCCTGTGTATTTACAAACATGTAGATGTATATATATGATCTACATGTATGTACACATGTGCCTTTATGTACACTCTGAGTCACACACAAAACAGCATCTAGAAAATTTTTCCATATAAGTGTCTATCTTTCATTTGAATGACTTTGTGGCATTCTATAGATAATATAACATGTTATTGATCAATTATTCTATTGATAAATGTTACGGAATTTTCAGTGTTTCATTAGTAAAACAGTGACTTGACTTTCTTTATAAATATGTCTTTGTGGGGACACCGGGTGGCTCAGTCAGTTAAGCATCTGCTTTTGGCGCAGGTCATGATCCCAGAACCCTGGGATAGAGCCCCGTATTGGGCTCCCTGCTCAGCTGGGGAGACTGCTCCCTCTCCCCTTGCCTTCCACTCACTCTGCATGTATACTCTCTCTCTCTCTCTCTGTGTGTCAAGTTAATAAATAAATATTTATTATATATAAATATATGCATATAAATAAATTTTTTAAATATCATTAAAATATATAGATATCTTTGTGCACACATGCCAGTGTTTCTGTACTCGTAACATGAGTGGATTCACCAGGTCACTGGATTTATGTTTTTTATATTTTAAAAGATGCTATTCTGTGACTTGCAGTTTATGAGCATGCCTCGTGTATCACCTCTTTAGCACTGGCGGGACAGGATGGTGGTGGTGGTGGTGGTGAGGGGTCTGTAGTCTAAAAACTGAACATTGATTTCTATAAGGTTGAGCATCTTTACATATCTTTACTGACCATTTATTTTTAATTTTTGATTTACCTTGACCAGTTTTCTTTTGAGTTGTCTTTTTCACATGAATTAGTAAAAACTCCTTAGATGTTGTGGATATTTGCTCTTTATTACATATGTCACCATACTTTTCCTCAATTTGTTCTTAATGTTTTAACTTTTTTGTATGGTCTTTTGTTTAAATTTTTGCACATTCAAATGTGTCTATATTGTTACTTTTACTTCATTGTTTTGTGTTTTATGGAGGAAGACCAAGGTTATAAATCTATTCTCTTCAATTTTTATATATGCCTTTTTTTTTTTTTAGCACTTAGATCTTTCATCCATTGAGCATTTTATTTGTGTGGGTGATTTAAGAGAGTAAACTAACTTTACTTTATTCTAAATCAATAGTTAGGATGAATGGATAAATGAGATGTGGCAGATGTCTACAATGGAATATTATTCAGCCATCAAAAAGAATGAAGTCTTGCCATTTGCAATCACATGGGTGGAGCTAGAGTGTTATTACGCTAAGTGAAACATGGATGGAGCGAGAGCATAGTATTATGCTAAGCAAAACAAGTCAGTTAGAGAAAGACAAATACCATGTGATTTCACTCATAGTAGAATTTAAGAAACAAAACACATGAACATAGGGGAAGGGGAAAAAAGAACGAGGGAGGCTTTTAAGAGACTGAACTATAGAGAACGGACAGAGTTGATGGAAGGAGATGGGTGGGGGATGGGCTAGATGGGTGATGGGCATCAAGGAAGGCATATGTTATGAGCAAGTGATAACTCATTAAATTCTGCTCCTGAAACCAATATTACACTATATGTTGACTAACTAGAATTTTAATAAAAACTTGAACAAAAATAAAGAAAGGAATCAGTAGTCAGTTGCCCCATTTATTTCCGCCTTGATGTGAAATTCTTCTCATATGCACATGGACCAGTTACTGGATTCTTTATTATGCTCTAGTGATCTGTTTCCTGTCATTGCACTGTGTCACACTGTTCAATTAGAATAGATTTGTCGTGTGTTTTTTTATCTGGTAGGGCATTTTTTTCACCTTCAAAATTCCATTGGCTATTTTTCTGTATTTACTCATCTACAGAAATTTAAAGAGTATACTTGCTGTATACTATAAAAGTCTATTGATATCTTTATTGTTTAAGTAAATATTAATAGATGTAAACAGGGATGAGCTGCATTTTAAGAGAAAATTATATCCTTTTTTTTTTTGTAACAAGGGTAAGCTTTCAAAGTTTTCCATAAAATGTATTGATTACCACTCTTTAAAATGTCTATCCAGATAAGGAAAAATTAAATATTCATATAACTAAGATAAATATGCCTTGCTTAAGTACTCTTCAAAACCTGGCAGCAAAGCCAATGTCTGCTGCTATTTGTCCATTAATTTGTATTACATCATTAGAGTTGCATTCCAGTAGAGAAATCTTTTGGCTCTGACTTGTAAAAATCGTGCTTATGATTTTCAAATTGTTTTCAGGATTTCTTTTAAGAAGATAAAGTTTTGGTAAACATTGTTGAGTCTAATCAAAATAATACCAAAATATGGTAATGTTTTACATTTAGAAAATTGTTTATGGAGAAGATATTGTTGCTCTTAGCACCAGGCACCCTGGAAGGGAATATACAGGTGGTAGATCATTACTTAACCCTTTAAATGCCATCTAGATAGAGAGCAGCTCACTTATTAGCTCTTCTTATTAGTGCCAAACATTATCTCCTTATATCAAGTAAGCCTGCCATTCAGAACCTAAATCTGTTAACTCCCTGTGGGATTTAGGTTGTTCATAGAAAGGTTGAGGCAATCCTGCGCCTTCTGCCCAGACATCTCTTTATCCAGAGATAATCTTCCACACAGTGATGTATCAGTCGATCCTGGAAAAGATCCATTCCCATGGGAAGAAAGATCTTCCCATGTGTCTGTATCTCTGGAGAGATTCACAAAAAGCTGGTAACATTGGTTGCCTCTGGGGAGGAGAATTGGTGGTTAGGGGCAGGCATGAAAAGGCGGCTTTCCACTCTATGAGTTTTTGAGGTACAAGAATTTATTATCAGAAACAAATATTTAAAAGAAAAATAAAGGTTCCATTCCCTAAGTTATCTTTCTGTAAATGAGGATCCCATCATGCTAGCTTTTCTTAAATAATGTGCCAGCACTAAAATTAATTGTGACATTCTCGTTATTGGTGTATTCAGAAGACACATGTGAAACCTCCAGCATGGGATATATTCTGTGACATGTTCGATCTGGCGCAGTAAAGAATTATAGCAATCCACCCTTTTCATCTGATTCCCCTGGTCTTTCCCAGCATCTTTTAGCTAGCTCTCTGGCATTGCAATGCATTCTGGGGCCACGTAACAGGGGTGAGGACTAGTGGTGTCCATGAGACTTCATCCTGCGGCATGAGAGGTTCCAAGCTCTAACCCCAGCTTCTTAGAACACTCAGTGCCTGTCCAGCCACATCCTGTGTTTTCTGCCACCAACAGCTGCCCACCCAGCCCACCGTTCAAAAATCCAGAAGACCATTTGAAGGGCACTGTGTTACTTAATAGGATTATTGCATTCTGGGAGGAGACCACTATGGCAAAATAAATCCACTTCCCTTTCCATAGTAAATGGCATTTCTACAACTTAAGATGATTCTCTAAATTAGAAAGAAAAATTGTATGAAAGGTCAAATTTTACTTAAAAACTACATTTGGAAAATGGTTATAGCTGAGCAGTAAGATGAAGGGTCATTGTAATCTTCAGGAGAGTCTCTGTTTTCCAGAATTTTTTTTAAGTGTCCAGATGGGTTAGATTTATAATCAAGAGAGAGTATTACTTTTATAAAAGTAAACTTTGAATTTGTAAGCAAGAATAGAGTCTGCAGTGTAGTACTTTCATGTTTATAATTTTATTAGCTTATTAATTATTTACTTGTTATATCAAGCAAAGAATCATTGAATTGATGCTCTTAGAATCAAAGTGGGTCTCAAGAGATCGCTGGCATATTGTTAAGTGGAAAAATCAGGATACTGATAAAGCCATAGATAGCTTTTTATATCTTTTATTTAAAAATTCAGATACATAGGGAAAAAAATTGGAAAATAACATCCAAAAGCTCTTAACAGTTTCTTATAGAATGGGGTTATAGTTTTGGGGGTTTTTTCCTCTACTCCAGCTTCTTTAATGTGGTTGAGGTATGTGGGTGGGTGTGGGTGTGTGTATTTAAAGTTAATAGCTTATTCTATACCATCTTCAGTGATTACTGTTCCATGTAGATTTACAGCTAAACTGCTTTTTAGCTTCTAGATACACTTATCAGAATGTGACTTCAGGGGCGCCTGGGTGGCTCCAAAGCCTCTGCCTTTGGCTCTGGTCGGGATTCCAGGCGCTCTGCTCAGCAAGGAGCCTGCTTCTCCCTTTCCCTTTCCCCCTCCCCAAGCCCAGGCTCCTGCTTGCTCTCTCTTTCCCTCTCTCTCTCTGCTAAGTGAATAAAATCTCTTAAAAAAAAATTGTGACATGACAAGAATTACATGTGGGACCTCAATAAAAAATACAGGGTGTTCCACAGAGGAATAAGAAGGCTTCTTCTGCAAGGCTGCTCCCTTCTATGGGTGCCTCATGAACCTGGATAGAAACTTGAAAAAGCTGCAAAATGCCGCTTTAATCAGCATTGAAAGCATATGGCTCAGTATTTGGAATCATAAAAGCCTATCCAGTGTGTAATCTGGCTTTTCAGGTAGAACTAGGAGCTGTGGTTAGGAGAAATTGCTCATTTGTTTAATGTGCATATGCCTTGACGATGAAACCCTTTCAAATGAGAAATGAATGATTCAGGATTTCTGTATCTATGTATACGAAAGTAACATTTTACTTTTGTGGGTAATTTGTTATGTTCTGTTATTTGAATGATTTTATAGGAAGGGGGAGTAATTTGTGGAGGAATCTGGCTCAGTTGGTTAAGCAGCTGCCTTCGGCTCAGGTCATGGTCCCAGCGTCCTGGGATCGAGTCCCACATCGGGCTCCTTGCTCAGCAGGGAGCCTGCTTCTCCCTCTGCCTCTGCCTGCTATTCTGTCTGCCTGTGCTCACTCTCTCCCCCCCCCTCTCTCTGATAAATTAAAAAAAAAAAAAAATCTTTAAAAAAAAAAGAATGATCTTTACCTCAATTCTGGGACGTTAAAGTAGCTCCACCCTCATTCACTTCCTCTCAACAGTATGAAATTAAGAAAGATGTATTCCAGTTTTAATAATAAGAAAATATAGGTAACTTCAAATTTGATTCTCAGGAGAGTTCTGAAATAAGAGTGGCTGAAAAGTTTGAGCATCCTTGGGGCACAATGTATCTATCTATTGCTCCGTCAACTGAAAGCCTAAAGCCCAACTCATTCTGTCAGGTGATCTTCTTAGGAGGAAAAGCTGAACTTCTCGTATTTCAGAATGCATGCGCACCGTTGGGTAGTGACAAATGTAAGAACAATTTACATTTTCAGTACCTCCAAGCCGAACTTGAAGAAAAGATGCCTAATTTAAACAGGATATAAATGTCTTTTTCTGATTGGATAGTGCAAGAAAATATATGAGGTGGCTTTTTTATTTGTGGGATTTTTGTGTTCTGTTTTTTAAACCAGGTCTGGTGGTCCATATGAAGAGAGGGTACATTTCTGACCCCTGGCTTTGTCAGCATGTTGTGGCAGTCACACTACTAGTTGGTCACCTTCTTCTCTTAGCCAGCCCTAAGAGCTATCCTGATGGCCTGTGACCTTCCACACACCCATATGTGGAATTCATTCTCTGATGGGATCTGTGGGCAAATAGTGCCTGCGGGAAAAACAGAAAACTTTATAGTGTCCGGCTAATTTGGGGGAAATTAAAAGCAGAACACTTTCCAGGAAAATTCTGGGCTTTAGAAAGTTTTAAATCTTCTCCGGTCCACTGACTACTCACTTTATTGCTCAACTCCCTTATTCGTTTATTGACCTTCTGCATCTCAGACATCATCAGTGTGAAGACCAAACCTGCCCATGCTTGTTGTTTCCCCATGCTTGTCCTTTGAATCCAGAGCCAAGCGAAGATTAGGGCACTGTGGAATGTTTGCTGTACAAAGCCCAGCAAATTAGGAGAGGGCTAAAATAATGGCTAAATTAGAAGAGCTTGTATTTAATTCCTAGAAAAGCTGAACCTAACAAAGAGGGACCTTTGATAGCTCAGGGTGGGAAGCCCCTGCAGGCGCCGTATATTTGTCTGTATTGTCGGGGGCCCCCTGGGGCTCCTGGGGCTCCTGCTCCCTCTGCATCGTATGGAGAGTGCTTGTGTGTCCTGCGTGGAGAGAAGTGATACTGCTCATTTCATCCTCAAGGATGTCACTGGACTTGCTTTTCTAGTAATTGCAAAAAGTTTGTGCTGAGCCCATTCTCACCTAGTTCCCTTTGTGACAAAAGGCAGATGTTTTTGAGGAAACCGTAGCTATCAAAGTACAGGTTAGGCGGGCTCAGTCAAATAAGCATCTGACTCTTGATTTTAGCTCAGCTCAGGAACTCCGCCCATCGGGCCTGATGGAACCCCATGTCAGGCTCCATGCTCAGTGCCAAGTACGCTTGGCGTTCTCTCTCTCCCTTTCCATCTGCCCCTCTCCCTACTCTCCCTGCTCACTCTCTGTCTCTCGAATAAACAAAATCTTTAAAAAAAAAAAAAAAAAAAAAGTAGCCTAAGATGTGGAACAGGACTTTTCTCTGGTCAAAATTAATCAAAACTAACTGACAGATTTAGAAATCTAACTGGTTACCTCTTCCTTTGCATTCTACCCAGAGGGCACCAAGAAAGCTCTGAATGAAAGTATGAGTGAAGGCATGTCCTGGTTCTCATAGTCGGTCTAGATTAGGGATAGAGTCTGGAGCCTGGCACCTCCTCTTACCAGCTCTGTGCCTTGGGCACATGACTTAGCATCCCTGTGTCTGTTTCCACATCTGTACAGAGGGGAGGGGATACCTCATAGGATTGTTTTGAGGATTGAACTAGGTAATATATGTATAGTGCTTGGAGTTGTGCTGGGCATATGGTAAACAGTTGTAATTTCATTTCTCATTATTATCTGCCTCTTTTTAATATTTAAATAAAAAGTTTGATTTAAGAGATTTTCAATTACTATTTTGAAGTATTTTTATAGGATTTCTATTTTTCTTCAGTAGTTGTTGACTCTTCCTAGAAAGCATGATGGAATGTCCTATCATATGCAATATCATAGATTAGTATAAATTTAATTTTAGTTCATTTTGGGGGTCTCGTGATTAGATTCATCAGTTACAAGAATTACTTACTTTATAAGTGCCCAGTATATATGTAATCAGTTGTTTATGCATTCAGCAAGTATTGATTGAGCACACAGAGTGAGTTAGACTCTTTTCTGGACTGGGGAATTGAGAACATGTCAGATAAAGTCTTCAGTCTCCCATGATTATGTTCTAGTGAGGGAGACAAACCATTAGCAAGTAAACAAATAAATCAACATGATGATTTCAAATTGTGCTAAGAACTATCAAGAAAATGTAACAGGATGCTGTGGAAGGGACAAGGGAAATACATCTCTTAGGGAAATACAACCTATCCTGTGATTTAAATGACAAGAAGAAGCTATCAGCACTGTCTGGGGAAAGAAGAACATTCTACCCCCAAAGTGGGGCCAGCCCATTTAGAGGGTAAAGCCAGTGCAAAGGGCCAGGTTTGAGTAAGGATTTTTGCAAGATCTGAGGGCAAAAACAATGCCCAGGTAACTGAAACAGGAGTATTGTCTTCATTTGACAAATGTAGAGTGTGAGGGGCGCCTGGGTGGCTCAGTGGGTTAAAGCCTCTGCCTTTGGCTCGGTCATGATCCTGGGGTCCTGGGATCAAGCCCCGCATCGGGCTCTCTGCTCAGCAGGGAGCCTGCTTCCTCCTCTCTCTCTGCCTGCTTCTCTGCCTACTTGTGATCTCTGTCTGTCAAATAAATAAATAAAATCTTAAAAAAAAAAAAAATGTAGAGCGTGGAAATTCATGTAACTCCTGAGGTTATATGCCGGGCTAGCTTTAGGAATTTAATTCAAAGTGGATGTGAAACCAGCTAGCTAGCTAGCAGGCTGTTCAAATAGGACTAGCAAAAGTCGGGAGAGCTTTGATGGATCAAAGACAGGCAAACGAGACAAGAGTTAGTGTCTAGTGGGATATGGAGGGTGAAGGAGAGAAATGAGTTGCAAATCTGAGGGTCCTAAAGTAAAAATCTTTTAAAAGGTAGATTGTTTAACAAGATAGAAAGTGCAGTGGTGCATGAGTGGCTTGTCTGTTAAGCATCTGCCTTTGGCTCAAGTCAATCCCGGAGTCCTGGGATTGAGCCCTACCTTGGGCTCCATGCTCAGCAGGAGAGTCTGCTTCTCCCTCTCTCTCTGCCCCTCCCCCTGCTCATGCTCCTATGAGCTCTCTGTCTCTCTTTCAAATAAGTAAATAAAATCTTCGTTTAAAAGTGCAAAGACAGATTTACAAGAAAAGATAATTTGTATATCTGTGGCCATGCTTAGTGGAACATTTGGATGGGAATGCTGGCAGGCATTTGGAAATTCAGGCAAAGAAGGTAGCTAAACCAATAGGGACTATTTGTTGATGGTTTCCTTTTAGAACTACAAACCAGGTGTAACCAAATCCTTTATGAAACATCCCACTCTGCTCAGTACAGGTCAGAACATGACCCTCAAGTTTAGTGATGTTTTGTGTATTGATTTCTCTGTATCCTGGACCATATAACCAGAATATTTTGTGTAGGGGCTGCCTCTGCTTTCCAACCTCACATTTGTAACAGTATTCTGTTATGACGGTGATTTATAACAATAATTCAGTTGGGGGATGTCTAGACTGCCTTTAATTTATAAACATTACTGTACCTTATTCACTTTACTAATTGCGGACTGTGTTTCTCTACCACAGACTCACAGGGTTTCTGTTTCTTGTGTCAGGTTTCACCGTCCATAACGAAGTGTGAGACTCTTTGGAAACATGGACTGATCATCTTTGGGGGAAGCCTCTCTTCCTGAAAACCTGATATTGCACTGGGATTTGAATGTGTGTATTTCCGTTTAACTGGTGAAGGAAGTGTATGGGAAGTGCTCCCTGCCTGCATGGCCCAGGTGGGGCCAACAAGCAATGGGAGGGGTGCATGACTCTGCTGTCCAGCATGCGTATTAATGGTAAGCAACACCATGGTCACACCAGTTATTCTCCATCAGGAGTTTTAATCAAAGAAGATGAGCAGAAGACAATCGCTGGCTCCCTGTTACCAGAAAGCCAAATTGTGGAATACGGGTTAAAGAGAAATCGGGGGCCTGGAGCTGCTGGGCACGGGAAAGGGGTGGGGGTGGAAAATCAGAAAAAAAGATAAATATTTCATTATGTTAATGAAGAAAAGAGAAAATAAAAGCATAAATATTTTTGAAGTAGGCTTTTGGTAGCTGAGAACTTACTAAGATATGGGAATCTAATCACCTAATGTGGATTCCTTAAAGACCTGATCCTAGAAGAATATTCTCATTCCACCGTTATGTTGGTGCAGTATAGTACCATTATTTTGCGTTGTGCCAGTGAATCCAATTGCCAGAAATAAGTCTGAGTGTTTTCATGCATCTTTTTCTTAAATGCAAGAGACTTTTATTGACTCTTAACAAGCATGCCTGTCCAAATTTTGTTGCATGTTTTAAGTAGCATAGCTATACACACTTTTTTTTTATACTCCTTATCTAATGTACCAAACTTCTACAAGGATAACAGGACTGGGAATAAAGTCAGATGAATGTGATCATATAAATCTGTAGGAAGCTTTAGAAATAAATCTTTTGGTCTTTCCCTAGCTCGATTATCTTCAAAATTGAGGCAACCATACTTGATCTAAGGAAGAGAACATTGACAATCACAGCATGTTTTTTAAAAATCTGAGTCCAAAGTTAAAACTTAAGCAAATGCAAGTGTTCTGCCAGCAGTTAGTTCTGAATGGGCATGGAAAGGACTACTTATTTTCAGAGCTGCATTAAGTTAGATTGCTGCTATTAAAAAAAAATTAAGTATGTGGATCAAAAAAGTACCCGAAGGCTTAAAAGAACACAGAAAATTCCTGCTAAGTTGCAAGTGAGGAGAACCTCATTTTGTATTTTAAGAGTCTGCAGATTGCATCCATAAATATAGCATTGACTTGCAATGCAAAAGAATGAGTGAGATTAAAGGTTTCTCTGTGAAGGAAGGTTTCTCTGTGAGCCTATAGTCAGTATTGTTTACATTCAGAAACCCTCAATTGCCATCTTGCTATTTTCCCTGGAGTTGCAGGCACAGCCTGGCTTCTGCTCCCAAATACCAGATGTAAATACTACCTTGCATTCAGTTGTTCTTTCATGGTTGTTTTGTGCTCCTTTTATTAAAAACACATGAGACATATAATAACAAGACAAGACTAGTAGACTTTATTTTATTCTCAGAGCTTGGGCTGGAATTTTATGAAGTGCTTCTGGTTCATGATATGGAAGACTGTAAATTGCAATTTCAACCAAAAAAGCAAACATTTACTCTGGTGGATAAGTTTGGATCCTGTCATTCATTTATATTTTATAGAACCACTAAAATTGGGTGATTTTACTTAAAAATAAAAGGCTTTAGAAAAAGCCAGGACCATTTTATATCTAAGAAAAATAAGCAGCATTGTTACACCTTTTGCCATACTCAGCTCTGTGCATAATAAACCCAGATTTTGCGCTGTTGCTATTTCATTACTAGTTTAAGATGAAACAAATGTTCTGTATGCCCAGGTGTCTTTCTTTGGCTCAAAGGTTTTGTACATTTCATAGTATTTAAATCCAACCATGGATGTTAACTTTGTTCTAATTTTTTGGCCGAAGCCATTCTTTTCCTTAATATTGTATTATCATTGTTGTGTCTTGGGAAAAATTTCAAGGGATATAATGTTACTTTAATTTTCTATACTTCAAGTCCTTAAATGTTGTACTAATTTTTAATCACGAGGCTTCTATAAAATGGTAAATATAAGACGTTATCACTGTTTTAGCACTGAAGATACAGGTCATAGAAAGTCTCTACTTGGTTGGTAAAAGAAGCAGTTTTTTCTCACTCCTGGTGCATGTGATGAAGTTTTTAATCCCCTACAATGAGATGCACCCCAGTACAAAGATGAGACTCCAGTCCCTCCATATGCTCTTTTGCTTATATGATATGTCAGATTTTTGAACCACCCACACTTTATACCAATTGACACATTTAGAGAAAAGTTTAAAAGTTAGAGCGAAATTTAAAAGTCACAAATATTACCACTGCTAGTCTAATATTTAAGAATTGAAACCGCCAGTTACATCATTAGAATGATTCGAATAGAAGGATTGTGAGCTAACCTGTATTTTTCAGAATAAGTCTCTGCATTCATAGCTAATTTTAAAGGGCTTTTATTTATTTGACAAACAGAGATCACAAGTAGGCAGAGGGGCAGGCTGGGGTGGTGGGGGAGGAGCAGGCTCCCCGCTGAGCAGAGAGCCCATTGCAGGACTCTATCCCAGGACCCTAGGATCATGGCCTGAGTGAAGGCAGAGCCTTAACCCACTGAGCCACCCAGGCGCCCCCTTCATAGCTAATTTTAAAAGGTAGAAACACTGCATATTCAGCATATCCAGCAACCTGTCCACAGGTCTCTTACCTGGCATCCCTAAAGATGTGGACCACGCTCCATATAATTAGGCCTCTGCCCAGTGCCAGCATTTGGAGTATCCAACCAATAAGCTGCAGTTCTATGAAAAAAAATGTGTGTGTGAATTGGGCTGTTGTAACACAGCACCAGCCTTTTCCCTATTTAAAGTGAGACATTAGGCTGACATAGAGGAAGTGAGTGAGTTTTCCTGAATCCCCAAGATATGATTAGGGAAGAAAACAAACCCATATCCAGGAAGATCTCTGGCAGGAAGGAACCAGACAGACTGTAAAACACAAAGTGGCCATTTCTCTCTTTTTTTTTAAATGGAGCAAAAGAACATTAACATTAAGCTGGTAAGAAGACGCCCTGGGCTTTACAGCATCTTTGTGGGCTGATGAAATTAGTTCTCTGCATTAATTTAAGGCAACCCTGCCTGATAATTCCCTGTATATGTGAAATGTCTTACTTTTTTTATATTTGGTATAATTTACCTTTATGTTAATCCCTTAAATTATTTAAACTAAATCTATAGTATTCAGAGAACCATTTGGGATATGTGAGTAGCTGTTTGAAATGGAGGAAAAAGCAAACTCATCTATCTCTCTGATTTTCCCAGAAAAACAGGCTTTCTGATTTCATTTTCATGTCCTTTATTAGCATAATGATTGTAGTCTTGTATCTTTTTCTAATGGTAGTAAATATGTCCTGTTAGAAAGTTTTGAAATGTAAGTGAAAATCTATTTTGGCCAGTAAAGGAATCAAAAACACCCTTCAAAAATCATCAGATACTAAAAATGAGAGATAATTTCTTAAAACCCATAATTTGGGTTTCACATCCTGCAACAATTATGTGCTACCTTGGGACTTTGAAAAAATCCAGTAGCTTACAATTAAAAGAGAAAAAACTCTGCATTAACACTGCATGTCCTGATTTATGTACCACATTTTAAGATGTAACAGGCATTGTATTTATATGCAATAGTCAGACAGACACAACTTTCAAAAATGATATGTGTTCACGATAGAAAAAGACAGTCTCGCCTACCACATAGTAGCATGTACATATTTAAAGAGTGAAATCTGTCTTTTCTCCTTTTTCTCAAAAATTTCTTCAGTTTATTATTTTTTAAGTGGTCCCAGCAGCACATTAAACACAGTGAGAAGTTTTCCTCAAAATAGGTAAGATGGAAGATACATACATTTATGTCATTTCATCAGTACAGTAGCTGCAGCATTCCTAAATTCCAGTCCTATTATTATCCCTAACCTTACTAGTAAAAGTACATCACTTGAGACAAGAACTAATTTCTTCACATCATCAGAGTATGATGTGAGCAGTAAGGAACCACTAAGATGTAATTTATTTACAGAGTTGTTTTTTTTTTTTTTTATCACAGTCAAACAACAATACCGCCGTATATATTTATGAAATTCTGCGGTCACAGAAACAGTTTAAAATAAAGTAAGGATTTCACACTATGAATTCAAGAGTGTATTTTCGATATGATAAAACTGAGACACTTAAACCTTCTGTAACAAATGTGAACTGTGAACGCTGAACTCAATATTGCCCAATAACAAAAGTTAAATCAACAGAATTTATTTAGCCCTTATTACATTCTCTTTATATATATATGTATATATATAAACCATATATTCCAAAAATATATGACTTGCTTCTTGCCACTGGCTAGCTTTGGCTTCTGGAAATAGGTTATGTGCCACTATGAGTATTTTCTGTCCTCTTACTGGCAGGCTGTATCATTATTTTGCTTGGCAAAGCAGAATGAACTTCTGGAACTGAAATATGTCCAAGAGGGGAATGCAATGGCAAAAGTCATCATCAAATTAATAGAACCATGTTTCTGAGAGAAAGCTCATCTTTAGGTAGCTCAAATCCAAGTTTCAAAGAGCAGCATGAGGAACTCCTATAATTTGCCAGAGACCAAAGGATGGTGGGGACAACGGTAGAATATTCCCAGACCAGTTGTCATTTTCACTTTCCCCTTATTTTTCGTAATAACTAAACTTAAGTTCTGTATGAAAATGGGAATCACCGTTAGCATACCTGGAAGACAATGGAAGCAGAGTTCACAAGGTCATTCCAAATTAAGAAATCCGACTACATATACTGTCAGATTTTTGGCAAAAATAAAATATAAAATAAAATAAAATAAATAAGAATCCTGTGGCAGCAATTCTCACCAAAGGCCAGCCTTATAGGCAGGAGTCATTTTTAGCCATGCTAGGATTTACTGTACAAAAAGTGTCATTTAGCCTGTCGCATTGCTGCCACAAACTGCACCTATGAGCCCGGCACTGTTGATCAGTGTTTCTCAGTGGGGTGCTGTTGGCCTTTAGAGCTGGGTAATTCTTTGTTTACAGAAATGTTCCCTACACTGCAAGATGTTTTATATCCTAAGTCCCTGCTGACTAAATGCCAGGAGCATGCCCAGTCCCTGTAAAAACCGAAAGTCAGAAACGCTCCCCTGTGTCCAAAGGCCCTCTAAGGCAGGACCACCTCCCTTCAGTACCACTGTCTACTGCAGTTTGAGGACATGCAGGGAAAAGTACCTATTTCAAAACCTCGTCTGGGCTGCCTTGCATACTTTGGGCTTAATAGTTTCTTCCCCTTTATTTTTCAAACCTTCTGCTCCAGTGAATCTTTAACTTGCCAGCTCTACAGGGAGGAGGTTGCTGGGTGGCCTTGGCAGTTTCAGTGGGCAGAGTCACTTGGCTAGTCCCTGTATGTAGTTAAACAGGAGAAATTTCAAATGAAGCAAACTTTTTTTTCGGTTTTGGTCTCACAGTTTTACCTGAGGACTACATTGTTGGTCACCATCTTTGTCAGTGTCTTGAGGATTATTAACATAGCTTAATCCCAAATACAGCTACCAATCCACATGAACAAAACTGGTGGTCCGTGAAAATCCCCATTAAATTTCACCAGTAAGATGCATCCCTTGAGTTACAAAGCAATCCCCTGTTTACCTGTTAAAGAAGCATTTAATCCACAGGCACATGCTTGAATTCTCCCCTGTATAACGATAGTCATGCAGTTCAACTTTTGTAAAATGTGTCAGTACTGAATGATGAAGGAAGCGTGGATTACCTGGATTGCACGCATATCGTTCATACTTCCGTGATGGTCATGCACAATTCAAGATGGCTTCACCTCGTTGAAACATTACTGAGCTATGCTAACGATACATAAACATATTCTCTGTTGCTTCTTCTCACCGAAACTGAATGGTTAAATATGTCTTGAAATGATGTGGATCCATTGTGGCTAATCAAATGGAAGAATTTAGCCACTATAAATTTTCTAAGTATTAAAATTTCCAACTATCTTTTTCGAGACAGAACAACTGAAGAGTTGATAAAGGAGGTTATATAGGGAATTTTTAGATGGTGCTTAAGAATTCTTATCTTGTTAAATACCAGTATTTTTTTTTCTTTTTAAGAATAACTTAAAGGGAGTAAATGAGGCAGAATGCCACTCTACCCTCAGGTCAATTTCATGGTATGTTAAAATGCCAATAATATTTGTGCCACTTGCCAATTTGGGGGGCTCCTCCCTTACTGGATGCTTTTGCTATAATTTGTATCATTACACTGCTTAGAGAGCCTTCACGAAAAGACATCACCTTTGCAGTGCTAAGTAGCATTTGAAAACAATCTGAATAAATTTAGGGTCACACCACTTTCATTACTTAAAATATAGGCACTAATTTTTATTTTTTATTTTTTTAAATATTTCTTCTGTGGCTTAGACATGTGCCAATGTGTTCAAAACATTCTGAACCAATTTCCCCAGATGTAGTACCTAGCAAAAACTCAAACTTGTCATTTTTTTCTATGTAATAGTGATTTTTAAATAAAGAACTGTATGCATTTGTTTGTTATTTTAATCTTTGGTTAAAAGTGATTAAGAATGGTAAGCTGTGATCATTATCAGACTGACTGAATGATTCCTGATTTCCAGTAAGTGATCTAATTATACATATTACACAGGTACAATATCTGTGAGTGTAAGTAACTGGAACTGTACACTGATTAACATGACAGTTTCTCTTTTTTTGTTGTTCTTGATCTGTACTGTATTATAGTATGTGGGTATAAATACCTACACATATACACAGATATGTATATGTATTCCACTATTGTAACCTGAAAGACAGACTATGTATTACCTTTTTTATTCCTTACTGGTGTTTGTGTTATTTAAAAAGCAAAATTATGCTCTATTTAGTTGTATAATATTATAGGATACTTTGCTGTGCACAATTCCAAGTGCCTTAGAACATTGTTTAGCTTTCTTAAGTATATATAAATGCATATATGTACAAAATTGGGAAAAATTACCTCAATAAAATCATTGGGAAATCCCCAACTTTAGTTTCTTCCAATTCTATTGTACTGAGACAGTACTTGGTATTTTTAAATTAAAAGCTCACTGAGTCCTCCCCTGTAGACAAGAGTAAGACAGATCTTCTAATCGTCTATCATTTCAACTGCACCTAATTTAAAATTTTTTGTATGTAAGGCTTTGTGATTTGTAATTTTTATTTAAAATATCTGTCTATGACTTACTGCTTTAAACAGCAACTTTAACAATACATTTTTAAAACTTGCTTTGTTTTTATATCTGAGGATATTTGATGTTGATGTTTCCATTGACATTTTACTGTGTAAAAATAAAAGCTAGTCCCTTTAGAGTTTATAATACAGAAAATAAACAAACGTCCTCATTATGCTTATTATTTAATGTATTATAAGCAAAGAGAGAGGTGGGGAGCATATTTTGGCCAAAAAAGGAACTGGAATATATTTTTCATTTTTTCAATAGCAGTTACAAATTGTAACTTAGCCTCCCTCAATCCTGGGACAAAGATAAAATTATGAGAGAGAGGTATGAAAAGCAGTTTGTGTACCATTATCCTAGATAGAAGACATATAAGAGAGAAGACTGGGACCAAAAATTTTTAAAGTAGGTTTGAAAAATTGGCCCCAAGAATGCTATTAAAAAATTAGCTGTACATCCCCAAGGTAAGTATAATAGCTCAACAACTAGTTTCCATTTTTGCTCACACTAAACTAGGTTCTGCATTAAAACATTAATTTCTAAAATCCAGTGGAGGTAAGAAATGAAAAAAATTTTTTTTCCATTTTACATAACACTTTGTTGGCATCCATTTACTTAAGACTATTGTAATTGAACTCATCGCTGGACCTCCACTCAGACATCTATATGGAGTGCTTGCTGTTATGCTGCTGTCTACACACAGTCAAGTTTTTGCTCAGTTTATGAGTTTTGAACTCTTTGCCCTTTACTCTTCCTCTGCCCCTCTCCCAGCTTTTTCTTTCTCTCTCTCAAATGAATAAATAAAAATCTTTGAATTAAAAATAATAGTAATAAAGGGGCACCTGGATGACTCGGTTGGTAAAGGGTCTGCCTTCAGCTCGGGTCATAATCCCAGAGTCCTGGGATCAAGCCCCACATCGGGCACCTTGCTCAGCAGGGAGTCTGCTGCTCCCTCTTCCTCTGCCTCTCTCCCAGCTTGTTCTCTGTCTCTGTCTCTGTCTCTCTCTCAAATGAATGAATAAAAATCTTTAAATGAACTCTTTGCCCTTTAAACCACTCTACTTTATTAGTGGTTACTAATAGTAGAAAACCTAAAACTCTAGAGAAAGCTAAGAACCTAAAGTTTGTGTGAAGGTTTTTGGTCTTTTGCCAAACACAGGAACCATTTCTAGGTTTTTAGGGAGAAAAGTGACAGATACTAACTTCATCTGTCAGTAAATAATATACCGATGTTTTTCACTTGGACAACTTGGGGGATGGTAGTGATGCCACGTGCTGAAATAGAAGTAAGGAAAGTAAGGTGGTAACTCCTGGGGGTGGGGGAGGCAGGGAGCCCAGGAAGGAGAGAATAGGAGGTTCAGAGAGGCATTTAATTTTGCACATGAAATTCAATTTGAATTGCCTGCTTGTTGAGACATCCACATGTGGAAAGATGTATAGTATTCAGTTAGATGTATGAGTCTGAAGGTCGGGTAAAAGTCTGGCCTGCATTAAGGAAGTTGGGAATCATTAGCACATGTAACAAACTGTAGAAATGAATAGACCTCCCAACAGATAATGTAGCTTATGACTAAAATTTCTACAATGAAAATTTAATAAACTATTTTTTCTTCACCTGACTTTGTGTCCAAGATCATAAAATCATTTCATTTGCACAACATCTGAGTGCTTTGGAGGATAGATAGGTAGATAGGTAGATAGAGAGAGAGAGAAAGATAGATAGGTAGATTTTTTTTTAATTTAACTGGGTTTTACTGGTTACCTTAATTTTAAGTAAAATGGAGTAGTGCTTTTTGTAGAGGGTTAAGTTGTAAACAAAAATTGTATTTGAAAATATATTACCTCGAATACAATGAACATACCTACTATCTCAGTAAGTCTGCGTAACCTGTTTTTACTTCAACCGTGAAATATGTGGCTGGTCCTTTAATTCAGCCACAAATGAGGAAGTTAGTTTACATCTAAGTGCTACGTGAAGTTAAAAAAAAGAAAAAACAAACAAGACTTACCTTTAAGCATAAGAATTATACTCAGCACAATGAGATGCTCATACCATTAGCATAGGGAACATAGTAATGGAGGAAATAGAGGTCAATGTCTCACCCACATTCCCAGTATGAGCTCATGGATGAAATGAGCAGGGAGAATTGCTCAATAGTAACAGTAGTAATTTGGGGTGCTTGATTGGCTCAGTTGGTTAAGCATCCGATTCCTGATTTCAGCTCAGGCCATGATCTGCAGGTCATGAGATCGAGGTCTGCGGTGGGCTCTGTGCCCTTCAGCTGTCCCTTCAAACCTTCAAACCTTCAAATTATTTCTAATTTTGGGGGTAGGTCTTGCTTGAGATTCTTTCTCTACCCCTTTCCACCCCGTGTGTTCATGCGCTTTCTCACTCTCATTTTTAAAAATAGTAATGGTGGCGATCTTATTTCTCTCTCATTTGCTGAAAGCATAGAGTTAAGCTCATAAGTTAAAGGCATGCATGAGCTAATTACCAAAGTTTGCACTGGTTGTAATAGTGTCATTGTCACTCAAAAGGAGACTAATAATGATTTGTGAGCTTTTAATAGCGCAAAGCTAGATTGAGCATAACTGACACATACCAAAGAAAACTCAGAATTCATGTTATAACTAGAAAGGCACAGTAAAAAAATAACTTGGATTAATATTTCCAAAGTGTATTCACCTGAAATGTATGTACTTTCGACTCAAAAAACAGGAGTTGGTGAACAAAAAGCCAAGCAATACGAGGAGTGTGCTGTTAAAAAGAATTTTAAAGAACCTACAATTACCGGGGGCTAGAAGCTAGTAAAATCATCTTAAGTATGTAGTATAAAAGACCTGAAAGGTACCAGGATTTGAAGGAAAACAAAAGGATTAAGATCGAGGAACCCGTCAAGTTGGATCAAAATGCAAGTTAACAGATTCTACGATGTGACTCTGATTTGAAGCAAAGCATGTGTTCCCTGACAAATCCCTAGAGGCTTGGGGGCCCTGGTTTCAGGAGATGGTCATCCTGAGGCAACAATGAAGTTAAGTGAATTCTTACACTCACCTAAAAGGTGGACAATTGCCAACCTTCACGGAGCACTGAGCACAGGCCAGGCACAGGTTCCGCCATTTATAACATATTTTCTCATTTAGTCCAACAATTCCTCTAAGGTAAGCATTTTACATTCCCATTTTACATTCAGGTAAGTAAATGGAAGCCCACTTGCCTCTGGTTATACAACCCAAGTGAAACAAACAAATTTTGGCCAGTACTCCAAACCTCTTACTGCTGTCATTTAATATTATCGGAGAAAATTTGGGTTTATTGGAAAATAATGAATTTTCAGATGAGTATACCCTTCCAGTTCTGGGTTTAGGAGGACTGTGCACCTTACCCTGCTTTAAGCTATTTTACAACTTTGTGAGTTGTAGAAAGCTGACAGGAATGTGGAATAATTCTTGTCTCCAGAGACGTACATAATCTCTGTCCAGTGAAGGTTCCATTGCCTTCCCTAGGTCACTGGGAGAGAAGCCAGTTTTTTTTTTCCATTTGCACATTCTTCTCAATATTCCTGCTCTATAAATGTTTCTCCTCTTTGGATTGTCCTCTGAAATATTGTAATGTCCTACGTTTCCCTCGTTAACAATGTGCTAGATAAAATCTTGACGTGCTCACTTTATGCATCGGTATGAGAGTCATGGGTTTATCATTAAAAAATGAGCCTCGAACAATATTTTTTGAACCTGATTGTATTAGTATCTAACCTGTCCCATCTTTTTTGTTTTTTGGTTTTTGTTTTAAAGATTTTATTTTAAAATAATCTCTATACCCAACATGGGGGCTCAAACTCAAAATCCAGAGATCAAGAGTCACATGCTCTATGGACTAAGCCAGGTGCCCCTACTTTGGTTTTCAAGTATCTTTACGTTTTCTAGACATCAAATGCAACACTTCAAATCCTTACTACAAATACATAAACAACAAAATATATAAAACAATGTAAATAATTGTAAACAATGAAAAAATATATACAGTAGACATCTGAAGTTCTTACAAGCCAGCTCCTTGTAGAAAATTGCTAAGGGGAAGTTTGGTGCATCATTGACCAGGTATTTTTCAGTGCACTATGATGTCTCTGTGTAAAATGTTTTTCTATTTGTAATTATTAACAATAACAACAAACGCCATTTTCATGGTGTTCTACAACCTGCCTTTTTTTTCTGAGTGACTGTCCATGTTGATCTGCAGCTCCTTAGAACACCTTCACGATAGACCCTAGTATTAATTTTTTTCAATGAATCCTTTACTAGTGGAATTTTAATTGCTTTATTATTCTCTGTTAAAAACAGTGCTACCGTGAACATCCTGCTCCATCCATCCTGATGCTCTCTCCCTTTTTAGAAATTAACTGCCTCCATTAGCTCCATTAATATTGTCAAGCGTGTAATTTATAATTCCTCGAGTTACTGCTTCCATGTCTAGTTAGTTTGGCTATATTTAATCAAGTTTTCTCCACTTTTGTGTACATTGGTTTCCTGGTGCTGAGGATCCTTGGGCAATGCTGACGGAGAACCAGTGCTGAATGTGATATAAATAGTGCTAAGACAGTAAACGTGTTTTAACAGGCATGTTCATTTCACGTGGAAAATATGAAATTTTCACAGCCTAGACTAAACCAGGAATTAAATTAAAATGAATTTATTAAAATTCTGTTTAACCATTTTGAAGTGGATGCCGTTTATTAGAGCATACTAATAAGATTCTAGGAGAAGTATGGTTTGGATTTATTATCATTACTCTAATATTTCAGTTATGGGTGTTTTTATGATAGGAAATGTTCTTCTGTGTTAAGACAAGACAGGGATATATATATATATATATATATATATATATATATACCATATGAATGAATGCATTGTTCTAGATATTGTATTCAACAAATATTAAATAAGCTCACAGATAAATAGATATCATCCAGAATAGGCTTGAACACATGTCAACCCACCATATGTGTTGGCTTTTTGAGATGGGGTATATTGTAATGGTTAAGGGTGTGACTCTCAAGCTACACCCGAGTTCATATTTTGGCTGCATCCCTTAATGGCTTTGTGCTCTTGGGCAAAAGTCCACTTAACTTTCTGTTTCTCAATCTCTAATTTACATATAACAAAAGGATAATGATAGTAAACCTAAGTCCTTCTTTAAGAATTTAAAGGGTAAATATATGTAAAGTGCTTTGAACAGGACAATTCTTATTGAGTCCTTGCTATGCTATGCCCTGGGGAAGTAAATTAGGCAAGACAAAAATCCTTGTCCTCAACTTGGTTAACCTGTAGTTGGAGTCTAAAGACAGATGAAAATGGTATGGATTTACAATTTGATGTATCTGAGTAGACTAATCACAGGGTACAATGAGAACATGTGGGGTGGGCCCTAGTTTGGAAGAGTGTAAGTTTCCTAGAGGCAGAAATGGCTAAACTAGCACTTCAAGAACAGGGAGGTGAGAGAAAGAGATTTTAGATGGGCATAGCAAAGTCAATCTCTTTTAGGTACATTGGGGAACTGCAAACAGTTTGATAGGGCTAAGTTATAGCATGGTATGTTGGGGAGAAGGAGACAAGATGCTAAATTGATGGGTAGAAGCCAGATGAGAGAAACTGTTGGCTGCCATGCAAACAAATTTAGACTTTATCCTGAGGCCAAAGGGTAGACATTGAAAGTTTTTATATAGGAAAATGACATGATAGACTAAGAGTAAGACTAAGAGTACTAAAAATGACAAATTTGATAAAAGGAGTAATGTGGTGATACCTTTGGATATTTGAAAGGTAGAATGGACAGAATTTTCCGGCTGCCTGCCTTATGGAGGCAGTGTAGCACATGGTGAAGGGTGTGATCTCCCTGACGAGACTGATAGCCTGCGCATCTAAACTTTTCCATTTATTGTGTGACTTTAGGCAAGTCATTTCAGTGCTCTGAACTCCAGGCTCTCTAAGATCAGCTAATTGTCATCTAACCACAGGTTTATCAAAGGAATTAAATGACATCATGAGTACAGTGAATGCAATGTGTTAGTGTTAGTATTAGATCAGCAAATATATACAGTAACGGAATGTTACTCAAAATTAAAAAAAAAAAAAGCATTATTCAGGTGGTTAGGCTCTAGTGAGGCTTGTCTAAATCCCTACTCTGCCATTTACTAGCTGTGTGACCTTGAGAAAGTTAATAACTTTTCTGTGCCTCAGTTTTAGTATTTGTAAGATACTGGATATAATGCCTCTCTGGTGAGGCAAACATGATTCTCCTTGACATGAATCATGAAAACATGAATCAGGTAAAGTGCCAACACATTAATTCATTTAAACAAATATTGAGTATATGTACCAGGCACTATTCTAGGCCCTGAGGATAGATAGACACAGTAGTAAATAAAGCCAATCAAACCAAAACAAAACCTGCCCTCACAGAGCTTAACCATATTCAACGTCCTGCACAAAGGAGTGTTAGGTATAATATCTGTTAGAAAGCATCATCCAAGACAATTTGTTTTCCTAATCTAAATTGTTTCCATAAGTTTTATTGTAATAAGAGTAATATTCCACAAATATCTATAGAGGTAATTAATAGGACGACATAAAGACGCAGTCCAAGATAACTCAGACATTTGGAAGAGGCCAGAGATTGGAAAGGGGAAACACCAATTTGAGGAAAGATCTGCTGATTTAACTATGAATGCATTACCACCCTCTTTGGCCACGGAAGTTATGAGAACGTGCCAACACCTGACTGAACCCTTCCTAAGAAGGGTCGATTATAGCCTATTTGCTTAAATCACGTTAAACCGTTGGACGAACGACTTGGAAGAAAATAAACATTAGTATCCTCCTTATAAGATAAGGTATGCAAACACCAAAGAGATTCCAAATATATTTTATTGGTTGAAATGCCTCTACTGTCAACAAAATCTCAGGGGTTTTGTTCACCCAATCTTTGAACAAACACCTGGTTAAGTATGGTGCAGCCTAGAATAGCGAGGCCTTGATCCTCCGTTGCTAAGGCAACCAATTCCCCGCCAGCCCCTAAGAGACGGTACCTCAGTGACCCCGGAGGGTGGACACCGTGTGTGTGTATGTGTGTGTGTGCATACAATTGTCATTGTCATTGGGGATGCTAAATATGTCGCCTCTGTTCTCGGTAGAGGGCGCTACAAAAGCAAGTTCCCCCCAGAAACAGCAACCCCGCTTCGCTCCTCACCGCCACAAAAGCGCCCACAACTCCGTTTCCCAATTTACTTAATTTTGGCCCGAAAAACCCCGCCCTCCCGGTGGTGAAAACAGCCCCACCTCCCAGTAGCTTCTCGCGAGCGTTGGACGATGAGAGCTGCGGGTAACTTCCGTCCGCGACCCCTCCAGCTCTTCGGCGATTGGCCCATTTCCACGGTCTGCGCTTAACTTCCTGTCCGGATCCCGGCGTTGCACGTGTGGTGCGGCCTAAGGACGCTGCCGGCAGCCGGGTCTCGCAGCGTTCGTGTGGTAGCGAGGAGGGTGCTGTCGTCGCCCTTGTCTGGGGCGAGCGTCGCACGGCTGCAACATGGTGAGCACGTCTTTGTTGTCTCGGGGACGGGGCGCTCTGGTTTTGCTGACGGCCGGGCTGGTTCCTCTGGTGCGAGTGGCTGCTGAGGGCGGGGACTGGGAGGGCTGGTCCGCAGGTGCGGGGAGGGGGCTCGCGGCCCAGTGCCTGCGTGTGGTCACCCGCACCACCCTGGGCATACTTTGCGTTTACAGTGCGTCTCCCACAGCCTAGCCTCCTTGGGGGCGTGGACAGAGGAGAATGGCTTCCTCTTTATCCCGAGGGGCCTAAAGAATCTGTGAACGCAGGACACGAGTGCACCACCTTGTGCTTCCTGAGACTTGGGTGGTTTCTCCAGACGTTGGAGTGGTAGTTGTCCGCTCATCTGTGTTTGCTCTGGGCAAAGGGAACTTGTGGGAGAGTCTAAGGTTGGGCCCAAAGCAAAAAAAAAAAAAAAAAGCTTTGCTTAACTGGGATGATGCTTTCTCACTTAGCAGGTCAAGTTGGGAAGGGTAGCGAGAGTGGCGAAAGAGATGATGAATCTTATTTAAATGAAGCTGTGTTGTCCTGGTTTCGTTTAATAGTCGGTGCAACAGGTGTGTCACTGCCTGAAATGGTCTTCCCCAGGTTTAACTGTGGCAGGTTATTTGTCCTTCTGCTACAGCCTGTCAGGGACCTTCTCTGAGCTGGCAGTATAAAGTAATCTTCAGACATTTGCAGATCGCTGTTTTCCTTACTTAAAATCATTTCTTTGGTGATTTGCTTGATAAGCATAGGGACTCCGACCTCATTGCTGTATCCCCAGCACCCAGACAGACTGAGGGGTTTGGAGGGGGGCGGAGTTGGGGTAGGGTGAGCCTGGTGGTGGGTATTATGGAGGGCACCTATTGTGTGGAGCACTGAGTCTGGTGCATAAACAATGAATTTTGGAACACTGAAAAAAATAAAGTTAAATTTAGAAAAAAGTTTAGCACAGTAAGTGCCATCAAATGTACATTGAAGGAAGGTGACTACAGATTTTGTCGAACATTGTTAATGTTGCCTATCATAAAAATGTAAGTTTTAGAAATCTGTTGATCCTTCACATAACTTACTGGAGGTTTGTATATGGATTATGGGTTTGTGTGTGTGTGTGTTTGTTTCCTTTGATAGCTTGTTCTGATTCTGTTCCTTTGAAGCCTCACAGGAAGAAAAAGCCTTTTATAGAAAAGAAGAAAGCTGTATCTTTTCACCTGGTCCACCGGAGTCAACGGGATCCTTTAGCAGCAGATGAAACTGCACCTCAGAGGGTTCTGTTACCCACACAGAAAGTAGGTCCTGTTTGTTAGCCAATAAGTTTGCAGGTAGACTGTCAGTAGTCCCTAAATAAATTGTTAGCTGCTATTCTCCAGCAACGGTGATCTTTTGGGTAACAAAATCTAGATTTTGTTACCCAAATTTAAAGTTTTTAGTAAATGTACTGATTTTTTGTCTTGCACGTTGGATTGAGAGAGTAAAGCATCTTTATTTAAATGAGCAAATATTGCACAATAATACTAAATATTTACTAAACCAGTTACAATTCTGCATGATATTTAGGGCATATCTCTGGTTTCGTTCCTTAAGATCCTGTCATTTCAAAAAATCATAGGTTACTGTTTGTGTCCTCATCACTCATCTCATGAAATGTAAAACATTAGAACTCATGAATTAGCTTTAGAAAATGCCACGAAGGGGCACCTGGGTGGCTTATTCATTAAGGGTCTGCCTTTGGCTCCGGTCATGATCCCAGGGTTCTGGGATTGAGCCCTGCCTTAGGCTCCCTGCTCAGGTGGGAAGCCCGCTTCTCCCTCTCCCTCTCCCACTACCTGCTTGTGTTCCCTCTCTCGCTGTCTCTCTCTCTGTCAAATAAATTTAAAAAAAGAAAGAAAAATGAAAGGAAATGCCAGGAAGCCTTTAAAATGTTGACGTGATAATTGTCAGAGTATTATTGTGGGCAAATTTGGAAGAAAGTCTTGGAGAACTTTGGCTATATTTAGCTTTTTTAGTAAAGCCTGTTTTTGTTGTATGTTGAGAAGTTTCTTTGCATATAAATACAAGAAATTGTACCTGATTTTCAAGACCCTTTAGTCTGTTAACTCTCCCAAGCACATGATAAAACCATGTGTGTTTCTTGGCTTGAAAATTTTTTTTTTAATTGAAGTGTACTTAGACATAGAATGTTCCATTAGTTTCAGGTGTACAGCATAGTGATTTGACATGTCTGTACATTACACTGTGCTCTCAAGTGTAGTTACTGCCTGTCACTATACAGTACTATTATAGTACTATTGGCTCTATTCCCTCTGCTGTATCTTTAATTTCCATGACTTATTCGTTACATAACTGGAAGCCTGTATCTCCTGCTCCCTCCACCTCTTTTGCCAATCCCCTCCCCCTTACTTGGCAGCCATCAGTCTTTTTTATTTTGTATTTATGGATCTGTTTCTTTCTTTTCTTTTGTTTTTTAAGATTTTATTTATTTATTTGAGGGAGAGAGTGTACACGAGAGCAAGCCAGCAGGAGAGGGAGAAACAGACCCCATGCTTGAGCAGGGTACCCAAGCCAGGGCTTGATCTCAGGACCCTGCGATCATGATCTGAGCGGAAGGCAGATGCTAGCTGACTGAACCACCCAGGTGCCCCTGTGGATCTGTTTCTGCTTGGTTTTGTTTGTTTGTTTGTTTGTTTTTAATGCCACATATAAGTGAAATCATATGATGTTTGTCTTTCTCTGACTTAGTTCACTGAGCACAATACCCTCTAGGTCCACCATGTCGCAGATGGCAAGATCTCACTCTTTATACGGCTAAGTAATATTTATGTGTGCGTTTATCCATTCATCTGTTAGTGGACACCTGGGTTGCTTTCATTTCTTAGCTGTTGTAAATAATGCTGCAGTAAACATAGGAGTCTATATATTTTTTCAGTCAGTGTTTTCATTTTCTTTGGGTGAATACTGGTGGAATTATTGGATTGTGTGCTATTCCTATTTTTAATTTTGGGGAGAACCTCCATTCTGTTTTCCATAGTGACTTGACGAACTTATATTCCCAGCAGCAGTGCACAAGTATTCCTTTTTTCCCCACATCCTCACTAACACTTTTTTTTTTTTCTTTCTGTCTTGTCTTAAATAGTTGCACAGAAATGTAGAAGCAGGAATTGTTTTCATTACATTTAAATTTTATATAGCACTCGTGTTCAGAAACTTTTTTTTTTTTTAAGTTTATCAAGAATTCTTTGTCTCATTTTTCTCAGCCAAAATGTTCTTGCGCCATCTGTGTCCTGTTCTGAAAGCTGTGTTCACTGGAAGGTTCCTCTGGCTTATGCTTGAAAGAGGTACTAATTCCATTTTGTTTATTATCCTAGATAAATGATGAAGAAAGGCGAGCAGAACAGAGGAAGTATGGTGTGTTCTTTGATGATGACTATGACTATCTGCAGCACCTGAAGGAACCATCTGGCCCCTCAGAACTTATTCCCATAAGTACTTCCAGTGCACCCGAAAGAAGAGATGAAAAAGAGGAAACTTTAGTAATTTCAGTAAGACTTCTTACCAGTATATTTGGGAGTGAATGAGAAAACCACTTATAAATCAAGATAACTGAGGCAAGAAATGGTATCAATCTTAAGAACACAAAAATAAGCCATGCCCTACTTAAAATTTTATATGTGTGTACATGTATGTACCATCAGGAGAGAGTAGGCTGCTTGTTCTCTGGTGGCAGCTGTCAAAAGAAGGCATCTTTGGGTGTCTGGGTGGTGCAGTCAGTTAAGTGTCTGACTTGGTTTTGGCTCAGGTAGTTATCTCAGTGTTGTGCTATCAAACCTCAAGTCAGGCTCAGTGGTGAGTGCAGAATCTGCTTTAACTCTCTTTCCCACCGCCTCCCTGCTCACATGCACTTGGGCTCTCTCTCTCAAATCCTTTTTTAAAAGTAGCAACCTTTAAAAAAAAAAAAAAAAAAAAAAAGTAGCAACCTTTGACAATGGTTAGAATTTTGACTAATAATTATGGTTATATTAGAACCTTTCAGTAGAAGAAAAGCAGCTGACATTGTGTATATTAACAACTATTCAATGTCATAAAGTGTCTCATAGATAGAACTTAATTTTTGCAGAATATTCATATCTTTAATAGTTGTAAAAAGCTGCAGGCTAACCCGGAGAATAGAAGCAGTATATTGTAATGAAGTTCCTGTGACTCTTCTCAACCAAAATGCAGTCAATTTAAATTTTTTCTTTGAGTATAAATGAGAGCACATATTTAATATGAAATTAATACTATTTATTTAAGCTTTTTTTTCCCGTGTTAATGTTAAAGATGCCCATGTCTTATGCCTTTATCTTTTTGTTTAGTATTAGTATACAGTAAATTTTCCTGTGAAGCTTCATACTTTTTATACTTAAAAAAAAAAAAAAAGTAGAAGATACTCATTTATTGGGTTTATTAACAAAAAAGAGCTAAAAAGGGCATCAATTTCTCCCACTTCTCATCCTCCACTCCTCTCATGATCTAGGCATTCTTTTCTTCAGGGAAGTAAAATCATAGCTTCTCCAGTCTATAGTTTGTTGCTTACGGGGAGTCAAAAGGGCTAGGTTTCAGGGTATTATCCCAAAGGAAGGTAATGAATGCAGCTGTTCCCTCACTCCCTAGATTGTAGCTCTCTTGTAAGGCTTGTGTATCCCATTCCTACATCTCTGTCATAACAACCAGCTTCTGTACTCTTCTTTCCCTAGGTGACACTATCAGGAGTAGGATGTGTATCTTAGAGGCTCACCTCCTTCCAAGACTCAGGGAGGGGAGAGTGTCCAATCGTTGTTCAACTTTATCTTAGGGAGATAAGTCTTAATGAAGTTATAAGATTCTTCTGGCTGAATTGTATTGGCTTTTGAAAGATTAGCTTTTAATAATTAATTCATTTTGGGTAAAGATAATCACTATTTAGTTGGCTTTTTAATACAAAAAGGCTCTTAAATGGACACTTCCGTGATGTTTATAAGGCTGAGAGAATGATGTTTAAAAACAAAAATGCCATCAGTTTTCTGTAGCATGATGAAAAACTATGGATGAGTCCATGTGCTTTTTTTGACTTCAGAGTAATTTGAAACCACCAGAATTGAGTAAACTAGAAATATTGAATAAACTCTAGAAACAAAATAAAGCAGTACAGAAATAAGCAGTCCAACTGTCACATGAAAGAAAGCAGGTACCAACATGGTAGAAAGCAGTTGGGCAAACTCAGCAGAGTTCAGAACTACTGCAAGTAAAAAACATTTCTTTTTTAAAAAATAGTCACTATCTAAACTGAATTGTGTATGGTTCTTTTGACTGTTTTTCAAGATTTGATAAAGATCACCAAAGGTAAATTTACTAAACACAAACTGATCTTTCCTTTTTTAAATAACCGTACATTCCAAGGATAGATAATCACAGAATATTTTTAAGACGAGGCAAAGCAGTGGGATGCCTGGGTGGCTCAGTCATGATTTCGACTCAGGTCAGGATCCTCAGGATTGTGAGACGGAGCCCCCACACTGCTCTCTGAACTGAGTATGGAGCCTGCTTGGGATTCTTTCCCCCTGTTTCTCCCCTCCCTGCTAGTGCGTGCACATTCTCTCTTTCTCCTCTCAAAAAAAAACAGCAAAACAAAATTGCGTATTTTGTAATTTTTAATAATATACCAAGAATTAAATTGTGTACTTTAATTGGCTGAATTGTATGGTTACATTAATTCCATCTCACTAAAACTCTTAAAAAAAAAAAACAAACCAACAACAACATTATAGTGGAAAACCAGATCTTTTGCTATGCTTATGCCCCCAAGAAACACATTTTGGAAGCTAGGTTTGCTGGCTGTGCATTCCTCTACATAGCTTTTCAGTCGTGCTCCCCAGAAGCTTCCAATTCCACATGCTGCATGAGCCAGTAAGAAATACATCTCAGCTTTCTGCCTGCTTCTAGACCGAGGATGAGGTGGGTGGTGAGGTGCAAGAGATAGGTAACGTGGTAACCCTTACATTGGTAACTGGTTGATAAGATCACACTAAAGCATAAGGATCAGTCAGAAAATATGTGCCAGCACATACTGAGGTGTATTGTGTATGGTGTGAAGAATGAAGGGATTTACCCAAAGGAAAGTTCTAGAAGAGTGGTCAAGAAGTGCTTCATGGAGGAGGGAGGAACTGATTTGGGCCCTAAAGGGTGGGTTGTATTGAAGCAGGAAGGAAACATTCCAGTCAGAAGGGACATAGGTAGTAGTGTGGATCATAGTGTCTGGCATATGTGTGCTCCATAAATCACTTTGAATTATTCCATGATGTGAGGAATTGGATGTGATTTACATGGATGCAGTATTATTAAGTAATAGTAATAGATTTGGATGTATAGAATAGTAAGTAGGCCTTGATTGTATAGACTTTGAAAATCAGGAGTGAAAAATCAAAACCTGTTATAAGTTCAAGAAGGTCACAAAATAAAGGAGTTTTAATCTGGAAGTGATAAGAAGGTTGGATTAGGTACAGACTGTCTAAACAGTGGTGGTAATAATCTGTGTCTTGGTTAGCCATGAGTACGATGGTGCCCAAAAGACTTACGTGCAATCACAGTACACAAGAGAGTTCAAAGGGCTATGGAGATGGAGAGAAATGATTTATGACCACCCCGGGATTTAAGATGGCCAATTCAGAGAAATGCTGTGCCTTTACCAGAGATTGGCATGTTATCTCATTTTACGAGGGATAAGGTTAAATTTTGAAACTTGAGGAGAGTGGCATTACAAAACCTGGATTTGAATCCCAGAACCTCACTTAATGACTAGTTTCAGGTAGGCATGGCATTTGACCTTTCTTAGCTTTTATTGACTATCACATGCAGATATCCCACAAGGATTAAATGGAGTAATGTGCTGGAGGAGGCTTTGTGAAGTATTCCAGGGGATCCGTTTGTGAAAGGATGATAAGATATACAAGTTTCAAATATTTTACTGGAGTGCAAGTGAGTGAGAAGGCAGAACTTAGTTGCATTCGTTTTTCGAGAACTGCTAAAACAAATTACCACACCTTACCACTGGGTGGCTTAAAACAACAGAAATTTATTCTCACAGCTCTGGAGGCCAGAAGTCTGAAGGTAAGCTTTCCGCAGTGTTGCTTCCATTGTGGGGGCTCAGGGCAAGAACAGTGTCCTTCACCTATCTCCTCACTTTCAGTGGCTGCCAGAAATCCCTTATGTTCCTCGGCTTGTAGATCCATCACTCCAGTCTGCTCTTGTCTTCATGTGGCATTCTCCACGTGTTTCTTTGTGTCATCACATGGCCTTGTTACAGGGACACACTAGTCTTTATGGATTATGGCCCACCGTTATCCACTGTCATCTCATTTTAACTAATTACATCTGCAAGGATCCTGTTCCCAAATAAGGTCACATTCTGAGCTGCTGGGTGGACATGAATTTTGGGGAGGACACTTCAATCCAGTATAGTAGGTCAGAAGTATTTCTCAATCTAACCATTGTGTAATTTCTCTTTTAAGACCACGGGAATTAAATTGCCTTCATCGGTATTTGCATCAGAGTTTGAGGAAGATGTTGGATTGTTGAATAAAGCAGCTCCTGTTTCAGGTGTGCTTAATTTCTTAAGCTTTTCAAGTGACTTGATATGTTTTACAAAAAGGAAAGTTTAGCAATGGGAGTTTTTCTCTCTCTAATAAAGTGTTAAAACAATTGAGATGTCTGAATTTAGATTAGAGATTATTCAGAAGGGATGAGTGATCGGGATTCCTTTTTTATTGCCGTCAAGTTTTTAGTCTTTAGAGTTTCTGTTTGGAGAGTGAAGTGGGAAAATTGGTTTTGGGTCAAGTAGGGGAAGTTTAACCTTGACCTAACCTCTTAAAGAGGAAACAACAGTATTTGCTTAGCCTTAACATACGTATAGACTTCATCTCCTTTCAGAATTTCTCCGTAGAGTCTAATATTTTATAGAAGTCCATTTTACCATCTGTTCCAGATAAACTGAAAAATTGTTTGGAGTGTTTTGGTTTGTTTGTTGGGTTTTTTGTAGTATTAACATTGTATTTTAGAACAAACACAGAAGTGATGTTTGGTTAATTATTAAGCAATATTTGCCACATAGCATTCATTCTTTTATTCATTCTGTAGATTTTTGAGTTAGCACTCCATGATGGGGTCTCGGGTTAAATCAGAATAAAGCATAATCCCTGACCTCAAGGAATATATCATCAATTGGGAAGGATAGACAATAAATACGAAATTACGATTACAGTTCAAATGAATAAATAATGGTTAGTTAATAGTGGGAAAGGTGTCCTGGAGAAAATGGTGTCTAAATTAATTTCTTAGGTAGAAAGTAGGTGGATAAAGGAGGGTAGGGTGGGGAGGAGAGAATATTCCAAAAAGGAAACTGTATGTGCAGAATTGAGAGAACATGAGTAGGAAATCACATTTTAGCATGCCTAGAGTGGTAAGAATTAATATGAAACGAGGCTGGAGAGTCGAGCAGTGACCATGTTATGAAAGATGTTGGAAGCATGTCGGTTTACAAAGTTGAAGTATTCTGTGGATTCTGTTTTTACACACAAAAGACCATGGCTGAAGAAACAGTTTTGGGATTTATTAAAATCTCCTAGCCTGGAAAAACAGTTCACCAAGCTACACATGCTTAATTTGGGTTACTTCTAATAGGTGAATTTAAAGCCCAGATTCTTCCTGCAGGTGAAAACCTTGAATTTTACTAAGTAGACACAGTATAATTTTGCAGATCTATAATGCAAGAGTTTTTACAATTGGGTACTAAAACCAGAGATGTTATTTTCCCCCTATTTTATTTTCTTATAGTCGTCCCTCTCTGTTCCTCGCTAGACCAAACTTGAAGTTTTTAATCATTTTTTAATTCTCTGTACCTAAGTAGAATGCAGCATATAATAGGTACTCAGTTAATAGTAAGTAAATCAGTTTAGGTAATAGGTACTCAGTTATGGTAAGTAAAGGAATCATGTTTTCTTAGGAATTACTGCTCACTTTTTGTTTTCCTTCTAGGACCTCGGCTGGATTTTGATCCTGACATTGTTGCAGCCCTTGATGATGATTTTGACTTTGATAATCCAGATAACGTGCTTGAAGATGATTTTATTCTTCAGGCCAATAAGCCAACAGAAGAAAACAGAACAGATACACAGTACGTGGGGTTTCTTTTGAATCAGGGATGACCTGACTGTTGCTTTTTCAGTAGAATGGTACCTAACTGGAACCAGTTTTTTAGAGCATTTAGTGTTTGACTTTTGTATTTCAGAGCAGAAAATGTGAAACTTGAGGTCTTTACAAACCAACAATAGGTGGGGCTAAAGTCCAACTTGCCTGATAGCTGGTTTATTACTTTTCAAGCCATACCAGACAGGTCAAGCAGCACAGCTGTTCCTGCCTAAACAGGAATCCTCCCTGAAATACCCTCAAATTTTAGTTGTGTAAAGTCATTTGGTTCTGTTGTTTCTCAAGTTGTTTTGACAGTTAATTTATGACTCTGGCTTAGGAAATCTGAGGCCGAAGATGACAGTGAGTGGGAAGACATGGATGATGAGAAGGAAAGAGGTGGTGATGACGATAACTATGGCTCTGCGGGCTCATCAGATGAGACCATGTCTATCCCTGGAAAACCTCCTGGGACTGTAGAAAATCACTTATTCTGGGAAGAGGAAACAAAAAGCCGCTTTACTGAGTATTCTATAACATCCTCAGTCATGAGGAGAAATGAACAGCTGACTCTTCATGATGAGAGATTTGAGAAGGTAAGGTCCCCAGATAAGAGGCCTTTTAATACAAGTTCCTGGTAAATTTCATATGACCTTAGAACTCAAAGCCAGAACTTTCAGCATTAGAAAGAGCTTATGTCTTATTAAAGCAGACCATAAAACCATCCTAGTTTTAATTCTGTAAAGAATGCATATAGGTCAGAGATGACTAATGTAATCTCTGGACTTTCTTCAGAGAGATTTGACATTTTGATTCTGAACCTCTGACTCCAGTCCCCAAGATTATGCTGTTTTCCTCGGGCATTGGTCTGAGCATAAACAAAATTCCATTGCCTTCAGTTTTTTGTGTGTGTTTGCTCACTGACATATCCCAAGGTCTGACATGGTGTCTGGCATATGATAAGAATTCAGAGCATTCAGTAAATGATGAATGAATGAATGAATGGTTTCCTTCAAGGTGAATCTAAAGGATTCTAATTTTGCTACCTTTTCACTAAGTACTAGTAGGCAAACTATTACAGATAACTTCACTCTTCAGGAGTCACCATCACCCCCTTTTTACCCTTAACATTCCAGAAATACAGTATACATCTAAACAAGAATGAAATTTTATTTATTTTTTACTTTATTTTTTTAAGTAGGCTCCAAGCCCACTCTGGGGCTTGAATTCAACCACCCTGAGATCAAGAGTTGCATGTCCTACCTACTGAGCCAGGCAGGCATCCCTGAAATAAAGTACATTTAAAGGAGACTGCTTAGGTATATGGTCTTTTACTTCAAATAATCAGTGAATTTAAAAGCATCTGTAAAATATTCCGAGGTAAAGATTTCTAGGTAGCTTTGTCCTCTAAGCTGAACAGAATGATTGCCTTGCACTTTCCTATTAATTTGGGGCACCTGGGTGGCTCAGTCACTTAAGCGTCCAACTCTTGATTTCAGCTCAGGTCACAATCCCAAGTTGAGCTGGGCTCTACGCTCAGCGGGGAGTCTGCTTGAGATTCTCCCTCTCTTGTCTCTCCCTCACCCTGCTTGTGCTCTTTCTCCCTCTAAAATAAATAAATCTTTCCCCCCAAAATGGCAGCCTATTTTTAGGCTAAATATAAGTCTTAAAGTACTGGGTAGAATGTTTTCCACATTCTGTTGTCATGGTGCTAATCCCTGCTAATATTGTAATGGTAGTTATGATATCCAAGGTAGTGCTTAAGTACTGTGGAGCAGTAAAATTAATGTAAAAATCAGGGTTCCTGGCTGGCTCAGTTGATGAAGCATGTGACTTAATCGTGTGGTTGGGAACTTAAGCCCCACTTTGGGTGTAGATATCACTTAAAAGAATAAAATCTTTAAAAAAAGATGAACATAAAAATAACATTTTAAATGTTATAGTCTTAATACATTAATTTTCGTGGCATCTTTTCCCTCTGCATTCAAGTTTTATGAGCAATATGATGATGATGAAATTGGAGCTCTGGATAATGCTGAATTGGAAGGTTGCATTCAAGTAGACAGCAGTCGCTTAGAGGAAGTCTTGAATGACTACTACAAAGAGAAGGCAGAGAAGTACGATGACTTTTCTTGTTTATTTGCTTTTTTGCATTTTTAAATAAAGTCTGTATTTGGACATCTGAATCTAGAAAATTATCCAGTCACAATCTATATTAAGAAAATGGTATGTTTGGGGTCTCCTTGGTGGCCCAGTGTGTTAGGCAGCTGTCTTCAGCTCAGGTCCTGGAATCGAGTTCCTGCTGAGCAAGGAGCCTGTTTCTCCCTGTGCCTGCCATTCCCCCTCCTTGTGCTCTCTCACTTTCTGACAAATCTTGAAAAAGAAGAAAATTGTATGTTTTCCGTCAGTTTTGACTCACATTTTGATGTTACGATTCTGAACCTAATTGTAACAAATGGGAACCTCCTGAGAACCACTTCCTCTATTGCTCTCACCTAAGAGAGTGGAAGAGCTAGGGTTAGAATTAGGAGTATAAGGTCACATTCCACTTGGAGAGTGAGGTGGTGCTTTTTAGCCTCTTTGACTGAAAAGTTAGTCTGACTTCTAATTATATACACTCTCTTCATCTTCTTAAAATGTCAGGTATTCTGAGTTGGTATTTATGGCACATAGAAAGATAAGAGTTTGTTTCTCCAGCCATATTAGCATAATTTTACAGCCAAATGCTTGACAAATCAGGTCAGCATCCATATTGAGGTGATTTTTCTGTAAGAAACTAATGAGGTGTTTACATTTGCTGGAAGGGTCTGATACTCCACGATTATCGTTGTTTGCAGATTCTACAGTAGGACAAGGGCTATGTATTTTGAGTAGATATGTGACTACTTTGAAGAGACAGATCAGGTAATACTTTTTTTTTTTTTTTAAGATTTTATTTATTAGAGTATGAGAGAGAGCATGAGAGGGGAGAAGGTCAGAGGGAGAAGCAGACTCCCCATGGAGCTGGGAGCCCAATGCAGGATTCAGTCCCAGGACTCTGGGATCATGACCTGAGCTGAAGGCAGTCACTTAAGCAACTGAGCTACCCAGGTGCCCTGGGGAATACTTTTTGAGGCTTTAAAAAAAAAAAAAAAAATTTTTTTTTAGGAAAGTTGCCATCTTGTTCTTGTATTAGAGCCCTGCAAAGATCCCTTTTCTGTCAGTGGAATGAATGTGCTGGAAGGTCAAGTTGGGGCTGGGGAGAGCTAGGATTTTTTCTAAATGCTATATTTCCATAGCTTTCAAGTACACCTTTAGTAACAGTATAATAATGCGTGGGTTTTTTTCCCCTCTTCTGTCTCCATTTTTGAAAACTCAACCACAAGTTGTGTAAAACTGAATACTCTTGAACCCTTCGAGGATCAGGACTTGTTAATGAATGAACTTGATGGGTCTGAGGAGGAAGAGGTTATTACTGTAGTTCTTGAAGAAGCCAAAGAGAAGTGGGATTGTGAATCTATTTGTAGTAAGTATTGTAGTGTCCATTTTACTGCAAAAGGTAGAGTTTTTTTTTAAGTATTAAGTGTATCAATTATTTGAAAATGTATATGCTTTGTGAAAATGATTTGGAAGACATAATACTCCCATCACTAAGTTGCAAACAATTTAAAAACATTTAGAAGAGACACTCCATTATTTTGAACTATGAAAACACCAAAGTTGGGGATATAGTAGGAACTCAGTAATGCTTTGCTGAATTGAAAGTATACTCATGGTACATGTTTTTTTTTTTTTTTTTTTAAAGGTACATACTCAAATTTATATAACCATCCACAACTTATCAAGTATCAACCAAAGGTAAGTCCTAGGGTCCTGAGCTCTTTGAAGTACGCAATGCAGGTAATGGCATGTACAAATTATTTTCTCACAGTGGCTGTATCCCTTCATGGCTGGCAGCACTATTAGAAAAAGCAAGAACAGTGTGTCATTAGTGAACTGTTTTTTGATAGGAATGGGAAATGACCTTAGTATGATTTTATCTTTATTTCAGCCCAAACAAATCCGAATATCTTCTAAAACAGGAATACCTCTCAATGTCTTACCTAAGAAAGGACTCACAGCAAAACAAGTTGAACGAATGCAGATGATTAATGGCAGTGATCTGCCAAAGGTGTCAACCCAACCTCGATCTAAAAATGAAAGCAAAGAAGATAAAAAAGCAAGGAAGCAAGCTATAAAAGAAGAGCGCAAGGTAATGGGAGATGTACAAAGAGCTTGTGGCAGGCGGGTGGTCGTGGAAATTTTCTTCTGTAAAGTTAATCTTCATCAGTTTAAAGATTTGAGTAACACTAATGTGTTCTTACACAGGAACGGAGAGTGGAGAAGAAAGCTAACAAATTAGCCTTCAAGCTGGAAAAAAGAAGGCAGGAACAGGAGCTCTTAAACTTGAAGAAGAATGTTGAGGGGCTAAAACTATGACAGTAGAACATTTGGGATAAGGTGCCTAACCCCCTGGGGCTCCTCATTATGTTCAGTATTGAACAAGGATCTTCAAAGAGATAAAATTATTTAATCTGCCATTTTTACTGGCAGGTATTTATACCACCAGGTTTTCTCTGCCATCTGTCTTGTAAATATTGTAACATTTTTAAAACTTAATATTATAAGCTTAGAATTTGCTCTGAAATAAATGATTTCACAAATGTGAAATGTTTGGATGAGTTTAAGGAAAACATCTTCATAACATAAATGGAATTGGTGTATTCTTCATTTATTTGTATGATTGTCCCAGCTGTCTTTGCAGATGTTCTCAAATAGTTCTTTGAAACCTTTCCACTCCTTTTCAGGAGTTAAGTGGTTTAATTTGCTGTATGTAGAAAAGTGACCCCATTAAACTCCATTTTGAAATTCTGAGTGGTTTAACAGTTTTCCTGAGGAGATTCCACTGGTAGGAACTAAGTTTCCCCCTGCTGTATGCAAAGGGCTGTTTCAAAAGGATGGTAAAAATGAGTATTAGGATTGTTGGGACTCAATTACTGGATGACTTACTTTTGGATTTTAGGAAGAGCGAAGACAGGAAGCAGAAGCAGAAATCAAGAAAATGTCCTTGGCTTCAGTGAGTACCTGGCTCAAAATCAGAAATATTTACTTTAGTTTAAACTAGAAAGTTTGTCTTTTCAACATTATTTAATGCTTGGAACCATTCATATTTGATTAAAAGATGTAGTTGAAATTTTTCTTGTTTTTGGAGAGGTTTGTTTGGTGTGTTTTGGGGTTTTTTTTTTTTTTTTTTTTTTCCCTGTAAACTTTTTCAAGGTTCAAGCAATGACGCCATCACAATTGTTAATTATTTGGTAAACTGTGACTCCCCTGCAACAGATGAGTTGTTAGTGACCCTTGTTCATGTGTCCATGACTAATGTGTTGCTATCTGACTGTTCTGGGGAAGAACAAAAAACAAAAACTGGACACTGTTGGTCTAAGTTGGGAACAGAATGGCTGAGGCAGAACCATTTTTAGCTGGTGAGCTGTATTTGATAACTGAATTATTAGAAAGTGTCTTCTATAATTGATTTGAATATGACTTTTCCAAAGTTGGTGGGTATTACCTTGTTCTCTTTGTCTTAAATTACAAATCCAAGTAATTCCAGGATTTTTAAGAGTGAAAAACAGTAGCATTAGGTATTCAACTGGCATTGCTACAAAAAACTCAGCTGAAGAGCCTGTCATTATAGAAGTGGAATCTAACTGGGGAGTATATATTTAAATGCTGATCTGTAGAAGCAAAGGGTCAAATGATGGTTTGTGTTAATATTGTGAATGTATTAAATCTTGAGAAGGTTGACCATTTATTTTGGTAGCTCTCTCAGCTGAAGGTTCTTAAAACCAGCAAGAATCTTAAAGACTTGGAAGATGTTGATGCTATTCAAATTCCTTCTTAGGAACTTCTAATATCACTTAGCCTATACAAAGGGTTTAAATCAGCACATTATATATTTTACAGTCAAGGAAAGGTAATTATGAGCCATGTGTTTTACCGAAGCATTATTGTGATTTAAACAGGCTATCCTCCAGATTTAAAGTTCTTAATTTTATTCTGGAAAACAAACTTTACATATTCTGATTTATTTTGTAGAATTTTGGAGTATTTACAGTTTGAGTTGTCTCTAACAATGGTTAGGAACTTAACATAAGACCCTGGCAAATGTTTGGAAGTCCAGAGCATTAAGAAGGTTTTGCCTTCATGGACTGCATCTTCTGAGGAGGCAGGGTGTTTACAGCAAAATCTAACTAGCAACACCAAGTCACTCAGAAGGACCACTGGAAATGAGGGTCTAGGTATTTACTTTCCCCCTGGACTGCTCTTACTGCAAATTATGTGTCCTCAGGGTTGGTGTTCAGTTGTCACCTCCACTATAAACTTTCACCTGAGCATGTAAAGATAGCAACATCCCTCCCTTGCATTTTTAAAGCTTCTTCCCTGCTTTATGGTCTCCATGGCAATTTTGCCATCTGAGCTGTATCTTGTTATTCAGTCTTCTCTCAGAACAAACTGAGGGCAGGTAATTTTTATTTACTGCTTTATCCCCATGCCAATAGTTCCTGGTATTTGGTAAATGATTACTGGGTAGTATGTAAATGAATGGATAGGGAAGAGATTTCACCAAAGAATTGCTTAAACTTGAAACAGTGGGACTTAGAATCAATGTTAGCTAAGAGAAAGAAGGCTTAAGGCACAAAGTCATAAAGAATTTGCCTGCTGTGGCTTAAGCATCTCTTTTGTATGAGAACTTAATACTTGTTGTAAAAATCACTTTTTTAGATATTTTAGAGCTTTTTTTGGTGTGTAAGTCTGAGTATCAAAAGCCATCATTATTTGTGTATATTAACTGTGGTCCATTGTATCTACACCTCATTGTGACATCATCAAATGATCTCAAGTGAAGGACAGCCCCAGCCATCTTGTAGATTTACTGTTGCATTATCACTACATTTATGTTGTTTTTTCCTGTGTGTTGCTTATTAAAGTGAAGCGTCAAGAGAAGGTAAAAATTCTAATGGCATTACATTTTAATTGCTGAACTTATACAAGAATGTATAATAATAAACTTATACAATAAACTTGTACAAGAATGTATAATAAAACAAGGACATTGCATTATTCAAGTTAAGAAATAGAACATAGAAGCCACCAGTGGTTCCATCCTCAGTTTCATTCCACTCTTTCACCTTAGGAACTCTTAAGTACTACTTAGATTATATTAATCATCAGCTGTATGATACTCCTTTTTTTTTTTTTAATTGATATGTATTATTTGTTTCAAGGGTACAGGCCTGTGGTTCATCAGTCTTACACAACACTCAGTGCTCACCATAAGACATACCCTCTCCAGTGTCCATCACCCAGCCACCCCATCCCTTCACCCTCCTCCCTTCCAGCGACCCTCAGTTTGTATGGTATTCCTAAGCGCAGTATCTTGTTTAGTTGTGAAACACAAATCTGGCTTTATAAGGGCAATATTTACTAGCAGATGATGAAGGTGTCCTTGAGCTGAATAGTCTCTGAGCTGAATATCAGCTTCTAGATTTTTTTTTTTAAGAATTTATTTATTTATTTATTTGACAGAGAGAAATCACAAGTAGGCAGAGAGGAGGGAAGCAGGCTCCCACTGAGCAGAGGCCCGATGTGGGGCTCGATCCCAGGACCCTGAGATCATGACCTGAGCCGAAGGCAGAGGCTTTAACCCACTGAGCCACCCAGGCACCCCTCAGTTTCTAGATTTTAAAAGAGCCCCAGGAGGAGACATTGAGCCTGGTGATGGAGTTCTAGGGAACACAAGTCACCACAGCTGGAACGTCCTGGATCTGCTGTAGAACTGTGCTTTGTGGTTGTATGCTCATTTTACAATTTCTGCTAAGGTGACCATGATCCCAAGATCGATGCAGAACCTTCTTGTGGATTCAAATGAGTGTCTTCCACTCATCTGGATGTCAGAATATGAAGTGAAGATCAAGCACTCCAATGGACAGGGTCAAACAAGCCAAGTATAGAAGAGTTGGAGCCAGATACACTAGGACATACTAACCTTCGATTACAGAGGCAGTCAATATCGTGCTCGTGACAGCCTTCAAAATGTCTGTTTTTCATTATACATCTTCAGTATGGACTAGTTGCTTTCCAGTTCTGGTGCCCAGCTCTTATCCTGGGAATTACTTTCTCTCCCTCGTGTGTTGATTTCCCTGTTTGATGTATGTTTTACTCATGCTGTGAAGCCCATCCTCTAGTAATTCTTGAACCACAGAGTACATGGGATGTCACCTTTCTGAAACCCTGCATTTGGGGAAATGTACTCAACCTCCATATTTGGTCAGTATGGCTGGGTATGAAACCTGTAGGTTGTAGACTATTCTCCCCCAGAAGTTGAAAGGATTTTTCCTCATTCATTTCCAGGTTTCGTGTATGGGAATCAGGTCATTCTGATGACTGATATGTTTGTCTGTTACTGGTTTTTTTTTTTTTTTTTTTTTCATCTCGGTTGGTAGAATCTTAATCTCCAGAGTTCTGATATTTTACCTTGATGTTATTAGATACATTTTCATCCATTGTGTTGTGTCTTTTGAATGGAAGCTTGTGTTCTTTCACTTCTGGAAATTGTGGAAATTTTTAAAATTTTCTTCCTTGTGTTTCTCCTGTACTCTCTTGAACTGTTATTTGGAGTAGGACCTTCTAAACCAGAGATATTTGGATTGATTGTTTTTCTCCCATCTCGCCATTTTACTCTACTTTCTGAGAAATTTCCCTAATTTTATCTTCCAATCTTCCCTTGAATTTTTCATTTCTCCTATAAGACTTTGAATTTCTGAGAGTTTAATTTTTGTTTAAATTACTTTTTTATTTGTTTTGGGCTTATGTGCTAGAGTTTTTCCACACATCTTTGGAAATTCTTGTCTGTTGGCTCATTAAGACTGGAGAAGGAGACATTGGAAATTGTGAATGGATAAGAGGTATTTCATGATTTTAAGCTTCATTTTAGAGTGGTCTGGGTGAGCTGTTTGGGAATCTTCCCAGCACTGGTATTTATATATGTATATATATATTGTCATGGAATGTTTATATTCTCAGGGAAGTTTTCCTTCTGTCTTGAGAGTAAGGGTTGGCAGGCAGAGTTCTGTGAACCAAGTAGAAGGCAGTGGTTTGAGGTGTGTTCTCTGCTTTCAGCATCACTATTCATGAGAGGAATTACTAGATTTATCACTCTGTATACATATACACATACAAACCATCAACTTCATTAATCAAGTCCTTATTTGCAAATTTGCCTATTTGCTAAAATTTGAAACTCTAAAATCCATATGCATGGTGCTTTCATTCATTCATAGACCTGTACATTGCAGTTGAAAAGTTGAGTCACCTGACATGCATATTCTCGGCAAAAGTGGAACAAAGTGATGTCCTGCCTTCTCATTTCAGCTCTCATACTGTAGAAGTGTTCTTTTCATGGTCTGTGCCACATTTTCCATGTTTGTACAATTTGTCTTGGTGATTTCACTGTTTAAAATGGCCCCCAAATGTGTTAAAATGCTGGAAGGCTGTGCCTTCAGGAGAATATATGTCTGTCAGATAAGCTTCTTACCAGGCATGAGTTATAGTGTTGCCAGCTCTGAGTGATCACTGTCACTGAATCAACAATATATATTTACAGGAGGTGTCTTTAAATAGAAAAATAAGCTTGTACATTGATTGATAAAAATAATGCGATCAGAGGCTCACAGGAGCCTAACCCTGTATTCCCTCTAGAAGTAATAAGTCAGTATTTGCTCATTTAGTGCCCACAGAGACTTTATGGAATATAACTACTACAAATAATGAGTCACCATGGGGCGTCTGGGTGGCTCAATGGGTTAAACCTCTGCCTTCGGCTCAGGTCATGATCTTGGGGTCCTGGGATCGAGCCCCGCATGGGGCTCTCTGCTCAGCCGGGAGCCTGCTTTTCTTCCCCACCCCTTTGCCTGGCTGCTGTATTTGTGATCTCTCTCCCTGTCAAATAATGATTTTTAAAATCTTTTTTTAAAAAAAGGAGGGGGGGGTGCCTGGGTGGCTCAGTGGGTTAAAGCCTCTGCCTTCAGCTCAGGTCATGATCTCAGGGTCCTGGGATCGAGCCCCATATCAGGCTCTCTGCTCAGCAGGGAGCCTGCTTCCTCCTCTCTCTCTGCCTGCCTCTCTGCCTACTTGTAATCTCTGTCAAACAAATAAATAAAATCTTAAAAAAAAAAAATGAGTCACCATAAACAGGTGTATACATCTGTATCTGTCTACCCATGCCTTCAGCACTGCCCCATGTTAACTCATGCACTGATCTCTTTGTCATTTTTGGAGAGTAGATATAGGCTAGAGTTGGGGAGGGCAGTCACCCAAGGGTGTAGAGTGAGGGAGGGGATCCTAGGAATCCACTTCTTTTCAGAAGACTCATCTTGGCCCACCACATTTTAGCAGGCTCTTCTCATTTATCTCATCCCATTCCCAGAGGTACATGCTGCTCTGGGGATTTCTAGGACTTTGAAGCTTTCTAGATAAAAATTTGGATGGTTGGTTCTCTACTGTCAGCTTGGCAAGTAGTTTCTGATGTAGTTTTAAGTCCTCCAAGTCACTTACCACTCTGTCAGTTTTCCAGAATTGAATTTTTTTATTGTTGTCTTTCCTCCCTGTCCTTGGGGCTTCTTTGTTTCTGTTTTCCTTTACTCTTACTTTTGGGGGCTTTGGTGGAGAACAACATTCGATGGAATGTTCTCTGTGCCGTTCTGTGTTAATTCCTTTTCTTCTTTCATAAATCATGTTCCTGAGGTAAGTGAATAGGTTGAGGCCAATATGCTACCCTCTTTACCATAGGGCATGGAAGATGTTGATATTGCTAAAGTTTCTATGTTCTGGATTTTAAAGGACTTAAAGAGTTTTGACTTGCTGACAACTGAATGAGAAAATGTCTTCCTTTTCTCTACCATGCCTTTATAAGGAAATGTGGATTGGTAGGTGTCTATACAAAGCATTCTTAATTTTCAGCTCAAAAAGACAATGTCTAGTCAGAAGTAGAATTTTTTCCAGTTTCATTATGGCCATAATCCTCTCCAGGCTTCTTAGAAACTGAGATCTTTGTAATGCTTATTTTTCATTGTTAACATGCTAACCAAAACCTTTGATGGCTTCCAGATCACTTTCTTTTCCTCGTTTTAAAAATTGTCTAAGATTTTTTTTAACCAAAGTGTAAAAATAATAGTCAATGTATAAAAAATAATGGCCACTTTAATAATCTACTAAGTGAGAGAGAGTACAGATAGAAAGAGCTAAGCTGATACTGATTGTTTTAAAATGTTTTCTATCAAAATGTTCTTTTTTAACAATGTCATTGTTTTAATTTTTAAACAATAATGAATAGTCTTTGTAGAAAAATTGAAAATACAGAAAACTAATCACCTTTACTCTTAACCACTCAGGTGTGTTTTATATATATCTACACACACACACACATATAATATACACATATGTGTGTGTGTGTATCATATATACATGCATATATATACACACATATATGTATGTGCATGTACATATATACATATCTATAGAACTCTTAGTATTTAATTGTAAGTATGTGAATAAAAATGTATCATTAACATTTTCCATGTTTTTCTCCCACAAATCCTTTTTTTAATAGTTTGTTTTTTCTTTTTTTTTAAGATTTTCTTTATTTATTTGACAGAGATCACAAGTAGGCAGATAGGCAGAGAGAGAGGGAAGCAGGCTCCCTGCTGAGCAGAGAGCCCAACGTGGGACTCGATCCCAGGACCCTGAGATTATGACCCAAGCCGAAGGCAGCGGCCCAACCCACTGAGCCACACAGGCGCCCTCCCACAAATCCTTTTTAATCAGTACATTCTCCTTCACTGGTTGGCACCCTATTTCTTAGTATGATTTTTGGCTTTGCAGACCATATGGTCTCTGTTAACTACCCATCTCTACTACCCATCTCTACTGTTGTAGTATGAAAGCAGCATCTGGCATGTAAACAAATCAGTATTATTTGCCAATAAAACTTTATTTACAAAAACATACAGCTTCAGATTTGATCCAGTGGTCATAATTTGCTCACCCCTAATATTTCCTTAAACTTCTTATTCTGACAAAATTAGTGCATAAGAATTGTAAAATAGTAGAGTTCCTACTCACCCTTTACCAAGTTTCCCCAATTTAAGTTACAGCTTAAATAGTATATCAAACCCAGGAAATATACATGGGTAAAATGTGTATTTATGGTTCCATACCATTTTATTACATGTGTAACTACCACCACAATATAGATCTAGAACTATTCCTTTTCTCCCCCTGCTCCCAATTTTACTCTCAAGGAATCTTGACATCCAACATAGGGCTCAAAGTTAACATCCCTGAGACCAAGAGTCCTGTGCTCCATCAGCTGAGTCAGTTAGCTGCTCCCAGAACTATTCCCCTACTCAAAGGTCACCCTCATTCTACTCTGTATAGTCACAACAACCTCCCTCCCCAATCATCCTTCCCTGTTGGCAATCAGTAGTTTATTCTCCATCTCTCTAATTTTGTCATTTTATGATTGTTGTACATATGGAATTACACAGTACATGACCTTTTGAGATTGGCTTTTCTCGGCATTGAGATCCATCCACGTGTTGCATGTACCAGTAGTGTTCTGTTGTTGAACAGTATTCCAGGGTTTGGATGAATCAGTATAACCATTCACCTGATGCAAGGCATTTTGGTTGTTTTAAATGATTCTTCTAAGGTTCTAGTGATCACATGCTTTATGTGACTCAGCATTCTATCACAAACATGATAGGCCTTGATCTCCATGTTTAAATTGGCTGAATAAGCAAGTGTTCCCCTTCCTTATAGTCAAGCTTCAGAACTGAATGTGGTTCAGAATCCAGTGGCCCATCCATTTTAGGTGTTCAGTTGAATCCTATTGTATCTGTCATTCTTTTAAACTCATTGAGCTGTTTAAAACTTGCTGATTTAAATAAGAGGCTTTTTTTCCTTTAGGTACTTCCCTTTGTTTTGCAGGTTAATACCAACCATCACCATACCTTTATATTTATGGTGATGGTTGAATAAAGTTTCAATACTTGTGGAGATAAAGAGTTGGGTTTGAGTCTCCATGTTACCACTTAACCACCTGTGGTCTTTGAAAAGTCCCCTAACTTTGTTTTCTTACCCATTAAAAAAAAATAGTCCCAACTCTGTGAGGAGTAAATGAAATTATATAGGTAAAGTGTTTAGGAAGCAGTAAAATACCATACAAATGTTACAGTATGATTCATTAAAAAAATCATCCTTAATTAGTGGTTAAGAAAAAGCAGTTTTACTGTTAAAATGAGTACCTTTTATTTACTAGTAAGTATATGCTTGCTGAAAAGAAACAAGACTCCGTTTTACAGAGTTAGAAGGCCAAAAAACAGAGAGGAAGAGTAATATTTCTGTATGCTGTAATGGATGACCTGTGTTGCAAATACAATACCATCTGGCAGATGTGAGAAGAAATCATTTAAATCAACAATGTCTGTAATGAACTACCATCTGATTCCTGTTAATCAGTCCTTCCTTTTTCAAACCGTCTTCTTCTGGTTTCCATGACCTTGCTCTCTCCTGTTTCTCCTTCTGGCTTATCATCCTCATCTTCTTGGCCCTTAAATATGGAGTTCTCTAGGGATCATCCCTGTACTTCTCTTTCCATGACCTCTTCCCTGGCAATATCATGCCTTTACATCACTCTCCAAACAAAGCCTACATCTGTGTCTCTAGCCCTGACCTCCCTCATTTCCATCCTGCTGGCTGAATGACTCTTACAAACTCAGTATTTCCAAAGGTGAGGTCATTTTTCTTACTAAGATGGCCCTTTTCAAATTTTGTTTTTGTCCACAGCCCAACCCTCTTCTCAGTCCCTCTGCACTGTTCTCTCTTTGTCACCTCCTCACATCTAGCCATGTTGTCAATTCCTTGAGTACAGTACCCCTCATTTCCTCTTTTCTTTCCATTTCAGGTTACACCTTTAGCTTTTTAACTGAAATGGCATCTTCCCTTCCCACTACCATCCGTCAGCCTTCCACAGCTCTGTTCAGATTCTTCCTACTTGGTGTCCCTGATTGTCCCCTTGTTTGTAGAATAAAGTCCAGATTATTAGTCTAATATAAAGTCATCTCCATGATCAGCTTTTCTTTTTTTAATTTTTATTTATTTGACAGACAGAGATCACATGTAGGCAGAGATGCAGGCAGAGAGAGAGGGAGAAGCAGGCTCCCCAATGAGCAGAGAGCCCGATGTGGGGCTCGATCCCAGGACCCCGGAATCATGACCTGAGCTGAAAGCAAAGGCTTTAACCCACTGAGCCACCCAGGCGCCCCATGATCAGCTTTTCTAATCTATATGCTCAACTCCAAAGGAACTTAAAATAGTGAGGTAAAACCTTTACAGAATTCCACATTGTTTTCCTTTCCTTGTGACACTTAACTTCATTTAATGCGCACACACACTCCTTTTCTCTGCTGGACCCACGTATGATCTCTCTCAATATATCCACAGAGTTGCATGTAGCAGATATTTATAGAATGAAGGATTGGTCCTAAGGTAGGAACTCAATTTTTGTTTGGCTCACACATTCACCAAGTATTTATTGAGCACCTCAGATACTTTGAGAAATAGGGCACATGTGGGTGCAGTCTCAGCCTCTTTTTTTAATTGACTTTATTCTTCATTTAACTTTTAAAAATACTGGCTGCATATTAAAAACATTAGCAAGACTGTGTTGTGATTACAGTCCCTCATTCATTCACTACTGTGTATAAAATGGTAGCAGTGAGTGTTATTCACTGACCTCATTAAGAATTCTGACCAAACACCCCCCTTTTTTTTTAAAGATTTTATTTATTTATTTGACAGAAATCACAAGTAGATGGAGAGGCAGGCAGAGAGAGAGAGAAGGGAAGCTCTCTCTCAGCAGAGAGCCCGATGCGGGACTCGATCCCAGGACTCTGAGATTATGACCTGAGCCGAAGGCAGCGGCTTAACTCACTGAGCCACCCAGGCGTCCCCCAAACACCCCTCTTTAGAATGAGGCTTATTCTCACCTGCTTCTGCATTGTAATGGTGCCATCTTTCCTGATTTGGATAGAAGTCTCTTTATTTCTACCTGGTCCAGTTCATCAGTACCTTATATTCTGCTCCTTTCAGGTAGGAGTTCATCCAGCAAAGAGCATTCATTGTGAGAGTGCCATTCTCAGGAAAAGCTTAAATTTGATGATTAAGTGACTCTTTTTATATAATCTGTGATATATTGCCATGCCTTCATTTAGCACACAAAGAGGACTTACACCCTCACAGAAATCTTAACAATGTAATCATTAGATAATTTATGACTTTATACTAAAGTATTAACTTTGTACTTATGTCTAAACCAAAGCTGCTAGACACTTAGTTTAGGAATATATTAAAGAATCATGTTCTGGTTGCCTGAAGAGCATGGAATTTACCTGTTCAGTAAAGTGAGATGGCTATCTTAGAAAAAGATGGGTGAGTTCATGAAATACCTTCCTAAAAGAAGGAAGTTGGTGGGGAGGGAAAAGAGAGTGAGGAGATCAGGCCATTGAGGTCCCCTCCAGTTAGTCATTTCTTCTCAGGCAGGCAGTTCCACGAAACTAACATAATGTGCTTTTGGATCCCATACAGATGGCAATCAGGAGTTACTTCCCTGTGAAGTCTGTGGAAGACGCTTTGCAGCAGATGTTCTGGTAAACATAAAGACATTTTGTAGATGTGTTTCGTTGGAGTTAAATGAACTGTCAAGTCAGTGAGGAGGCTGCAGCGGCAAAGATTAAAGACAGATGTGAAGGGAAAGCCAGGGAAGAGAGGTCCATAACCTGTGGCTGGCAGGTCTGGAGGACACTGAGGCACATAGATGCCACCCCATTCAGAGGGGAGCTTAATTAAACATGGTACTCCTAGAAAAAGGATGCCAGATGAAAGTGTTTTGGCACAGTTGATTGTCTCTTGAGAGGTTTTGGCTCTTTTGCCTTTTCTATAAGCATCAAAAATCCAAATTTTAAGGCCAAAGCACCAGGGAAATTAGCTAGTCAAGAGGAATGAACATTGAATTTGGAGCATCTGGAAACTTGGCTTTTAGCCTCAAATTTGTCACTAATTCTGACAAGTCCTTTAACCTCCCTCTGTTTTCTGCTTTGCCACGTATAAAGACAGAACCTTTCAATTTCAGGGATTTTATGTAATTTGAACAAAATGGATGTAAGACCTGTTCCAAGATCTAATTTTTAATCAGACTGAAACGAACTGCATGTTAGGTCCCCTGATTGATGCCTATAAGTGGAATTAACTTTTTTTTATTATTTCAAAATTAGGGAACCAAACAGTTATTAGATTCCAATATTATAAGGAGATTCCCAAGAAAAATGTTTTAAAAACACTTGAGGTGATAATGCGACTTTGAGTTTGAATGTTTTAGATCAAGGAGAGGTAACCAAACAAAGAAATTGGACTATACACCTGACTGCATTTGGGGTAAAAGACTGTATAACTAGGTTGTAGGTTTTCTTTGGGGAATTTTAAAACTGAAATATGTTCTAATTAACTGTAGCTAGAACTTTCCAAATTTAGGAGCAGGAGCTCAAGGGCCTGTTGTGGCCCAGGAACCCACCAGTGTGCTGCTTTTCCCAGATCAGGTCTGTACCCCATAAGAACGAGTTTGAGACCTAGAAGGTACCATTCATTTGGGGATCACTAAATGTCATGTATGTCTTGGGTCCTCTTGGATTTTACTTCTAGACCTATCTCCAGGCTACAAAGAGCATTTGATCAAGTGATGTGCTATCTCTCTCATTTAAAATGGTTTGGCCTGGGGCTGCTGGGGGGCTCAGTGGATTGAGCATCGGACACTTGATTTTGGCTCCAGTAATGGTTTGGAGCCCCATGTTAAGCTCTGCACTCAGTGGGGAGTCTGCTAGAGAGTCTTTCTCTCCCTCTCTCCCTCCCATCCTTTCTTTTTCTCTCCCTAAAATAAACAAATAAACCTTTAAAAATAAAAGAAAATGGTATGGCTTGTTTGTAACAAGGTGCAGGGATTTTTATAGAGCCCCTGTATTTTGTTGGACGAAGGAACTATGTGTTAAAAATTATGAGTTACATATCCACCAAAGAAGAGGACATTTAGTTGGAAGTTGTTGGTGTAATCCTGTGCTGGTGCTGTAACAGATTTCGTAAGGGTGGTACACAGGCAGAGCTCTGTGTGTTGATTCCCTGTCTTATGTACTAGAAATGCTGAGTACTTAAAGGATTACTTGGCTGGAGTAAAGAATGTTCTCCCTGCTGATCGTCTGTTAAATGTTAAATATTGTAATGTTTTAAAACTATTAAATGCCTAGATTTGCTCTAAAATAAATGACTTCATGGATGTGAAATGTTTGGATAAATCAAAGGAAAATATCTTCATAACGTAAATGGAATTGGTGTATCCTTCATTTATTTGTACGGTTGTCCCAGTTGTCTTTTGCAGATGTTCTCAAATATTTCTTTGAAACCTCTCCACTCCTGGAGGAAGTTAAGTAGTTTAATTTTCTGTATGTAGAAAAGTGACCCCGTTAAATTCGATTTTGAAATAGCTGAGTGGTAAGAAGAGTTTTCCTGAGAAAGTTCCACTGGTAGGAACTAAGTTTCCCCCTGCTGTATGCAAAAGACTGTTTCAAAAGAATGGTAAAACTGAATATTAGGATTCTTAGGACTCAGATTCCCTGTTAGGTTACCGGATGACTTGCTCACTGAATTTGGGAATCATGGACACAGGAAACAGAAGACATAATCAGGAGAACTTCCTTGGCTGCAGTGAGTACCTAGCTCAGTATCAGAAATATTTATTTCAATTTAAACTAGAAAGTTTGCCTTTCAACATCATTTAATGCCTGGAACCACTCACACAGCCTAAGTGGTAGAATTCAATATATAAAACCAAATTCGAAGTAAGTCTCTATAGCTGTGGAGGCCTCTTCTTGACCTTACCCTCATGCAATATCTAGTGGTGTGTAACATGGGTGGAGAGAGCCAGATGGATTTGCTCTGCTGTGCTTTGAGAGTTGGAGAATGAACTTGGCTCTGAAGGTGAACCCTGTCACTCCAGTGGGGGCTGCCTGAGTACAAACCTTGTGACTGTACATGTTAAAAATTTTAATCCCCACTGTTTCTTTTCTAGGAAAGGCATGGACCAATATGTAGAAAACTCTTCAACAAAAAACGTAAACCTTTCAATTCCTTGAAACAAAGATTACAGGGCACTGACATTCCCATTGTGAGAAAGGCTCCTCAATCCAAGGTACTATCAATATCTTGTTGTTCTTGATTACATCCTTAAGTACATTAAAGCCTCTTTTTGGCTCTCTGCTTTCATTTTTGCTTGATAGTGCAGTGTAATGTCATGTAAGTATAATCCACCTTTACTGTTTTCTTTTTAATCATGCTCACTTAGATTTCGAAATGTATTTCAGATACTTTCCAGATGTGGCAAAAAAGAATCTCGTTTATGTTTTCAATAGTGTAGCGTTAAATCTAGCAATTAACTTGGAAGAGAATCCCTTTTAATCTTACATTTAAGTCTTTCTATAAAGTTCTGTAGCTTGTTTTTCTGATCGTTATTTTGTGGCTTGCAAATTTTATTACAGTATTTTCCAGACCTCTTTTTTTGTACTATTGAGAACAAATTCTCTTTTCCCTCCAAATTTCAGTCCTATTTCCTGTAAATTTAAATCTCAGGTTAAAATAAAATTGTAATGGAGAGATGTACAGTCTAGGTTAGTAAATATTGATTTTGTTTTTTAATAGCCTCAGCCTGTGAGGAGATCTAACTGGAGACAGCAACATGAAGACTTCATTAATGCCATCCGTTCGGCAAAGCAGTGTACTCTAGCCATTAAAGAAGGCCGACCTCTCCCCCCTCCACCTCCTCCAACCATCAACCCAGGTGTGTGGCCAGTTTGGTTTGCTTTTGGCATTTTACTCTTAACCAGTTGTGCTCAGATGATCATGACTTGCTTTCTCCTATGCATTCTAAAATAAATAATAGTAATTAAATTCTATTAAAGTAATTTTATCATACAATATATCTTATCCTAATTTGTTTTTAATTCTTCATAAAGATTCTGTGTTTCCTTCTAACTCCATGAGAACACCACTGTATGCAATGTCATGGCCTATAAGAATGGGGCTGTGCAGGGCAGTTCCACAGTAGCTCCCCGTGTCAGATACCCATATCTCTGGGTTGTTTTTTGGGGGGAGAAGGGTGGTTTTGAGGTAAAAGTCCCATGATAAAGAATTCACCATTTAAGCCATTTTAAGTTGTACAATTTCATGGCCTAAAGGTTTCTTACCCTAAACTTTTTATTTTGAAAGTTTTCAAGTTTACAGAAAAGAGGAAGAAACAGTACAATGATCACTCATACCTTCCACTGAAATTTGACAGTTGTTGACATTATTATATTTTCTGTCTTTTTATTTTGGGGGGGGGGGCAGAACTATTTAAAACTAAGTTTCAAACATTATAACACTTTACCCTTAACTGGGTCAGTGTGCATTTCTTAAGGATGAGTGCTTCTTCTTGCATAACATATAGACTCATATTTTCCCAGTTATCTTAAGAATGTCTTTTAAAGTTCTCTGCTTGCCCCCTAGTCACAATCTAGGATTCAGTCAGGGTTCATGCATTTTTGTTGTCTCTTTTCTTTAATCTTGCACAATACCCCTATCAGGCCAATTATCTTTTAGAATATTTCTTTTGCTAGATATGTCCGTTTTTTTTACTCAGGCTAATGTTTAACTTGTTCCTCTATTTTGTTTTTTGTAAATTAAAAATTTGGACTAGAGGCTCTATTAGATTAATAATATTAATTCCTATCAGATATAAGATCTTTAAACATTTTCTTTCATTTCATAGACTGTCTTTTCACTTTCTTGATGGTCTCTTAATGATGCACAAAAATTAATTTTGAAGAAGTCAAATTTTTTTTTATGGCCTAGCATTTTTTTTGTGTTGTGGCCTAGCATTTGATATTAAATCCAAAAAAATCATTCCAAAGTCTGTGTCATAAAGCCTTTCCTATATGCTTTCTTCTAAGAGTTTTACAGTTTTAGCTCACTGTTTTTCTCTTTGATCCAAGTGTAGTTAATTCTGTATGTGGTATAAGGTAAGATCCCAACAATCTCAGAAGTTGGTTATCTCGTTTTACATGTAGATATCTAGTTCTCTCAGAACTATTTGTTCAAAAGAATATCATTTCCCCATTGAATGATCTTGGCACCATTATCAAAAGTCAGTCAGTCATATATGTGAAGATTTATTTCTGGGCTCTCTGTTCTAGTCTGTTTTCCTTATGCCAGCACCACCCTGTTTTGATTACTCTAGTAAATTTGTAATAAGTTTTGAAAATTCTCCAAGATTGTTTTGGTTATTTGGGGACCTTTGAGATTTCATATGAATTTTTTGATGAGTTTTTTTCTATTTCTGAAGATGCCATTGGAATTTTGATAGGGGTGCATTAAATGCATTAAATCTATACATAGCCTTGGGTAGTGTTTTCATCTTAACAGTATTATTTTCCAGTCTATGAACATAGGATGTATTTTAATTTACTTATCTTCTCTTTAATTTCTGTCATACATATTTCATTGAGTAGATGTAGGAATATACAAGTCTTTTAGCACCTTGATGAGGTTTATTCCTAAGTATTTTATGCTTTCTAATGTTATTGTAAATGGAATTGTTAACTTTGTTTTCATGTTGTTCATTGCTAGTATACAGAAATATGACTGATTGTGGAGTATTTTGTATCCTGCAACTTTGTTGAATTTTGTTAGCTCTCACAGTTTTTTTTTAGTGTGGATTATTTGGGTTTTCTACATATAAAACTATGCCACTTGTGAACAGACATAATTTTTCTTCTCCAATTTGTCTTTTCTTTTTCATTTCTAAATCCTCTTGCTAGAACTTCCAGTACTATATTGAATAGCAGTGGTGAAAGCAGACATCCTTGTCTTGTTTTCCACTGAGTAAATATTATCTGAGGGTTATCAATGGCTATTTAAAGCATAAATAATAGCATTTTATGAGGATTTTGACATGGAATTAAAATGAATGAAGATAATACAATAAGATTAAGTAAGGAAAATGGAATATATTGTTGAAGGTTTCTGTACATTATACATGAAGAGGTTTAGGACTCATTAAACATGAATAGGTATAGTATTATTTGACGGTAGAGTTGTATATCTTAAAGATGCCTATTTTATTTTTTTTTTAAGATTTTTATTTGACAGAAAACATGAACACGAGAACAAGCAAGAGCGGGTGGCAGGCAGAGGGAGAAGCTGACTCCCCTCTGAGCAGGGAGCCCAAGGCGGAGTTGATCCCAGGACCCCAGGATCATGACCTGAGCCAAAGACAGACGCTTAACTGATTGAGCCACCCAGGTGCCCCATTAAAGATGCCAATTTTAAACTCTAGAGTAAACACACACAAATATGGACAAGTAGCTAATAACACAATTAAGTGGAGTAGAGAGGAAATGAAAAAGAATTCAGTTTAAGAGAAGATAGGGGAAGGGGAGGGGAAAAAAAGAAAAGACAGAATAAAGACAAAGTAGGATGGTAAACTTAAACCTAACCATATGGACAGTTGCATATAAATGACATAAACCCTTCAAATAAAAAGCAGATTATTGTACTAAATAATAAAGCAAGGTCCAATTTTATACTTTCTACAAGAAACACACTTTAAATCTGAAGACATAAAGAAGTGTGCCAGGCAGGTGACAAAACAAGGAGGTGGTGCAGATAGGCCTAAAGCAGCAACACCCTCACTAGGGGACAGCTCCTCTTGTGTTAGCAGGGCTGCTGCCTCAAAGGAACACACACCAGGATTGCCAGATCTAATTTCTCAAAGGATGGCAAAAACTGTAGATTTCCTGATTTATATACATCAGAAGCTCAGTTTTTTAGAGACTTCAGGATTGAGTCTCTGAGGTTGGAGGTCAGGCAGTGGTTTTCCGTGGAGGGGTGGGAATGACCAGGAGTAGACATGAGATGCATTGCTAGGAATGTTCTGTGTCTTGATATAGGCTGGTTACATGGGTGTGTACAGCGTATAAATATTTCATGGAGACATACACTTATGATTTGTGGCTCTTCTTTTGGATAAAAAGGTAAAAGAAATAAACACCAGCAATGTCAAAACAACTATAGACAGGATTGTGAAAAGCATGGGGAAGGATATGTATGCAAATAATCATAAAACTGGAGTGACTAATACTAGTATCAGGCAAAGCAAACATCAGTGTTATTAACAGGGGTAATGATTAAAAATACAATCATCAAAAAGGCCTATCAGTCCTAAATGTTTATGTTCCTAGTAACAGCTTCAAAGAACATGAAACAAAAACTGGGAGAAGTAGAAAGATTCATAATTACATTTGGAGATTTTATCATTCCTTTCTTAGTAGGTGATAAACAGCAGGAAAATCAGTACGGATATAGAAAATTTGAACAACAGTATCAACCAGTTTGACCTAATTGATATCTATTGCTATAATGCGACATGAAGCAACAGCAGAATAGAATTCTTTTTAAGTACGCAGGGAGCATTCATACAAAATAGACCATGTGCAAGACCACAAAGTAAGTCTCAATAAATGTCAAAAGGATTGAAATCACACAGATTATGTTATCTGTCAAGTAGAATTAAGTTAGAAGTTAATGATGAAGGCATATCTAGAAGATTTCCTAGTATTTGGAAATTATCAAGTCATTTCTAAATGCATGGATTTAAGAAGAAATCATAAAAGAAATTAGAAAACATTTTGAACTGAATGGTAATGAAAACACATCAAAATTTGTGGGATTCAGCTAAAATAGTGCCTATAGGGAGTTTTATAGCTTTAAGTGCTCATATTAGAAAAGAAGAAAGGTTTAAACCATTTACTTTATTCTTCCTCTTTAAAAAGTTAGAAGAACAAATTATACCTAAATTAAGTAGAAGGAAGAAAATAGTAAAAGTAGTTCATCATAATAACAAAATATTTTTAAAGAGCAGATGATCATCCCAGTAGGTACAGGAAAAGCCTGTGATAAAATACAACACCCATACATGTTTTAAAAATGAAACTCAAAGGTAGAAATAGAAGGGAATACCTTAAGGGAGGACATCTTTGCGCAATCTACAGCTAACATTACACTTGATGAAAAACAACACTTTTCCACTGAGATCATGAAAAAGCAAGGGTGTCCTTTCAGACTACTTCTGTTCAACACTATACTGGAGATAAAGTACCCAGTATAATGAGTAAAAAATTATTAGAGAGGAAGAAGTAAAACTGTCTTTATTCGCAAATAATATGGTCATGAATGAGTTAAGTGTAGAAAATCTTAGTAAACTGTAAGAAATCTACTACAATTAAAAGTTCATTTTACACACTTTCAGGATATAAAATCAAGGGGTGCCTGGGTGGCTGAGTCAGTTAAGCATCCAACTCTTGATTTTTTTCTCAGGTCATGATCTCAAGGTCATGAGATTGAGCCCCTCGTTGGGCTCCATACACAGCTTAATATTTTCTTTCCCTCTCCCTGTGCCCCTTCCCCCTTGCTCATGTGCACTCTTCCTCTCTTAAAAAAAAAAGATACAGGGGTGCCTGGGTGACTCAGTGGGTTAAAGCCTCTGCCTTCGGCTCAGGTCGTGATCCCAGGGTCCTGGGATCGAGCCCCACATCGGGTTCTCTGCTCGGCGGGGAGCCTGCTTCCCCCTCTCTCTCTGCCTCCCTCTCTGCCTACTTATCTCTGTCTGTCAAATAAATAAATAAATAAATATTTTTTAAAAAAAAGATACAAAGTCAATATACATTAGTAAATTTTATTTCTATATACTAGCATAAATAATTTAAAAAATTAGAATTTAAAATTTCTAATTTAAAAAATTAGAATTTATTTATTCTTAAAAATAATTTTAAAAATTAGAAATACTATTTACAATTATGAAAAAACACTAAATACTTAAGCATATATTTAATAAAATGTGTAAGACTTGAAAAATGAAAACCACAAAACACCATTTAGAGAAGTTAAAGATGACCAATATAAATGGAGAGATTTACTATTTTCATAATTTGGAAGAGTCCATATTATGTTATGATATCAGTTCTTCACACATTGATCTGTGGACTCAATGTGATTCCAGTAAAAATCCCTGCAAGTTTTCTTTGCCAAGTAGGAGTTCACCAGTTGATTCTAAAATTATATGGAAATTGAAATGATCTGGAATAGCCAAGATGGTTTTGAAAAAAAGGAAAAAAAGCAAAGGACTTACACTGCCTGATGTCAAGACTTACTTTGATGTTATAGTAACAAAGTAATTTGATATTGGTATACCAGTTGGAACAGAAATCACCCATCTATGGGTGATAGGGTTTTGACAAAGGTAATTCAGTGTAGGAAAGGATAATCTTACTAACAAATGAAACAGAAAACTAGATACCAATTTGGAAAAAATGAGCCATGATCCTCATGTAAGAATTAACTGACAAAAATTAATTCACAATGGAACATGGACCTTATATAAGCACTACAATCCAAGATTTCTAGAAAAAACAAAATTCTTTGGTCTAAGGGTCAACAAAGTTTTCTTAAACAGGATGCAAAATATACTAATGATTTTTAAAAAGGAAATTGATAAATTGGGCTTCACCAAAGCTAAAAATTTTAGTTTTGAAGGACACCATTAGCAGAGTGCAAAGGCAAGCCACAGCACATATATCTGACAAAGGACTCCTATTAAGAATATATAAAGAACTTCTACAACTCAATAATAAGACAACCCAATAAGAAAAAAGGCAAAAGACATATTTGAACAGACACATCCCCAAATAGTTGCCAACAAGTACATAAAAAAGAAAATCAGCATCATTTCTATCAGGGAAATGTGGATTACAGCCATGATGAGATACCACAGCATGCCCACTTGAATAGCTAAAATTAAAGACTGACAATACAAATGATAGCTAGGATGTAGAACAGCTGGAAGTCTCATAGACTGCTGATGGGGTGTAAAATAGTACAGCTACTTTGCACTGGTATTTTCTTAAGTTAAACATATACTTATTTATAGAGCAATTCTATACCTAGGTATTTATGTGGAAAACTGGAATCATGTTCTTAAAAAAAGACTTATATGTTAATGTTCATAGTAGCTTAAATTAAAAAAAAAAAACAACTGGAAAAGAAAAGCATAAACAGGAAAAAAACAACCCAGCATAAACTGAAGAAAAAAAAAACAAATCTGAAAATGCCCATCAACAAGTGAATGGATAATCAAAACAGGATATACCTCCAAATAAGAAGAAAGTGCTGGGGTGCCTGGGTGGCTCAGTGGGTTAAGCTGCTGCCTTCGGTTCAGGTCATGATCTCAGGGTCCTGGGATCAAGCCCCACATCGGGCTTTCTGCTCAGCAGGTAGCCTGCTTCCCTTCCTCTCTCTCTGCCCGCCTCTCTGCCTATTTGTGATCTCTCACTGCCAAATAAATAAATAAAATATTTAAAAAAAAAAAAAAAAGAAAGAAAGAAAGTGCTACCCATACATGCAGCAACATGGTTTTTCTATTATATGAAATTATAGAACAAATATCTTTGGTGACAGGAAAATAAGAGTTTTGATTGCTTGAGACTGGGTTTGGGGGAATATTCACTGAAAAGGAGCATGAAGTAACTTTTTGGGGTGATGAAACTGTTCTTTGTTTTAATTGGAGTGGTTGCAACAATGTATACATTTATCAAAACTCATTGGCCTGTACACTTAAAATAGTTGGATCCTCCTTCATGTAAATTATTTCTCCAAGTTCATTTTTAAAAAGTAAAAAGCCAAAACCAATCCCAAAAACAACAGTGAAATCATATTATAAAAATCATCTGAAAAGTGAATTATCTAAAGTTCTATACCAGAAAGTAATCTTTAAAATATATAACTTTATTTTTAATTATTTTAAAGTATAGTTAACATAAAATATTATATTAGTTTCAGGTGTACATTAATGATTTGACATTTATGTGCATTACAAAATGCTCACCATGTTAAGTATAGTTACCATCTGTCACCATACAAATTTATTACAATATCATTGACTATATTTCCTATGCTATAATTTCCATCCCCATGATTAACTTACTTACTTCTAAGTTTTGAGGGCAAGACAAAAATATTTGGTTCTGAAGGAAGTGCACAAGAATGTGGAGTAAAAGATTATATGGGCTGGGGCACCTGGATGGCTTAGTCAGTTAAATGTCTGAGTCTTGGTTTCAACTCAGGTCATGATCTCATGGGTTTAGGAATCAAGCCCCACATCAGGCTCTGGCCTCAGCAGGGAGTCTGCTTGAAGATTCTCTTCCTCCGTCCCTCTTCTCACTCGTGCATGTGCCTTCTCTCTCTCTCTCTTTCTCAAAAAAAAAAGTGTATATATATATATAAACTATATAT
>NC_081561.1:91692786-91758161 GCF_022355385.1 Mustela nigripes
CTAATGTGAAAAGAGGTTTACCTTGACTATCCTTGATATAAGAGATTACTTCAGTTGCTAAATGATTAGAATTTTAGAGCTTTATGTGAAAAATAAAGTGTATTTTAGTTGGACCACCACTATAACAGTGTTGAGATTGATCATTGTGGGTGTCATTAGTCTTTCACCCTTTGACAGAGTACATCCTAGTTTCCTGCTAGTTTTCCTTGATTAATTTAGATTTTATTTATTTATTTATTTGAGAGTGAGAGTGAGAGCACAAGCAAGAGGAGCAGCAGAGGGAGAGGGAGAAGCAGGCTCCCAGCTGAGCAAGGAGCTCCATGTGGGGCTCTATCCCATCATTCTGGGATCCTGAGCCGAAGGCAGATGCTTAACCAACTGAGCCACCCAGGCATCCCATAGGATGCTTTTGATAATGCTTTTGTATTGCATCTGGTGTTTGTTTTTGTTTTGTTTTTTAATGTGAGGAAAATTACAGATGCCTTTTTAAAAATTTATTTAAAAAACGTGTTTTGGCTAGATGACCTTTTTATTAATCCTTTGTTTAGGATTATTGTTTAAGATTCATCCTTTATTGAAAGGGTGCCTTACTTATTTTGTAACTAGAAGTTTGTACCTCTTAATCCCTTTTCACCTTTTTTGCCCATCCTCCCACCCCCTCCCCCATGGGCAACCACCTGTTTGTTTTCTGTGTTTATAAGTTTGTTTCTATTTTCTGTTTATTTGTTCATTTGCTTTATAGATTCCACACATAAGTGAAATAATATGCTATTTATCTTTCTGTGTCTTATTTCACTTAACAAAATACCCTTTAGATCTATTCATGTTGTTGCATATGGCAAGATTTCATTGTTTTTTTATGGCTGAGCAATATTCCATTTATACGTATACCACATCTTCTCTATCCACTCATCTATCAGTGGACATTTAGGTTGCTTCCATATCCTGGCTATTGTATCTTGCTTATTATAAATAACACTGGCAATAAACATAGGAGTCCATAGATGATTTTGAATTAGTGTTTTCATTTCTTTGGGTAAATAACCAGAAATGAAATTACCGGATTATATGGTACTTATATTTTTAATTTTTGAGGAACCTCCATACTGTTGTTCACAGTGGCTCTATCAGTTTCCATTCCCACTAACGGTCCATGAGGGTTACCCTTCTCTACATCCTCACCAACACTTGTTATTTCCTGTCTTTTTTATTCTAGCCATCCTGACAAGTGTAAGGTAATATCTCATTGAGGTTTTGATTTGCATTTCTCTGGTACTAGTGATATTGAGCATCATTTCATATGCTTGTTGGCCATCTGGATGTCTTCTTTTGAAAAATGTCTCTTCAGGTCCTCTGTCCATTTTTTAAATTGGGGGTTTTTTGGTGTTGAGTTGTAGGAGTTCTTCATATATTTCGAATATTAACCCCTTATCATACATAACACTTGCAGATATCTTCTCTCAGTCAGGAGGTTGCATTTTTGTGTAGTCCCAGTTTATTTTTGTTTTTGTTGCCCTTGTCTAAGGAGATAGATCCAAAAAAAGTATTACTGAAGCCTACGTCCAAACATTTATTTCCTGTATTTTCTTTTCTTTTTTAAAGATTTTATTTATTTATTTGACAGAGAGAGATCACAAGTAGGCAGAGAGGCGGGGAGGGGGGGAGCAGGCTCCCCACTGAGCAGAGAGCCTGACACAAGGCTTGATCCCAGGACCTTGAGATCATGACCTGAACTAAAGGCAGAAGCTCAACTCCCTGAGCCACCCAGGCACCCTTCTATTTTTTTTTTTTTTCTTTATTTAGGAGTTTATGGTTTCAGGTCTTACATTTGGATTTTTAATCCGTTTTTAGTTAATTTTTGTATATAGTGTTTAAAAATTGGTCTAGTTTCCTTCTCTTTGTGTATCTGTCCAGTTTTATCAACACCACTTATTGAAGATACCGTCTTTTCCCCACTGTGTGTGTATTCTTGCTTTCTTTGTCATAGATCTACTATATAAGTGTGGGGTTTTTTTTTTTTTTCCCCTAAACTCTATTCTGTTCCACTGATCTATTTTTTTGTTTGTTTGTTTTTGTTTTTGTGTTGGAACTATACTGTTTTTATTACTAGCTTTGTTTTTTATTTTTTTTTATTACTAGCTTTGTAGTATAGTTTGAAATCTGGGATTGAAATCTCCACCTTTGTTCTTTTTCAGAATTTCTTTGGCTATGCAGGCAGGGTCTTTTGTGGTTCCACAGACATTCTATGATTATTTTCTCTAGTTTGTGAAGAGGACTATTGTTATTTTGGTTGAGATTGCACTGAATCTTTAGATTGGATAGTATGGACATTTTAACGATATTAATTCTTTCAGTCCATGAGTGTGGTATATCTTTCCATTTATTTGTGTTGTCTTCAGTTTCTTTAATCAGTGTTTTATAGTTTTCAGAGTCTCACCTTCTTGGTTAAATTTATTCCTATGTATTTTGTTCTTTCTGATGCAATCTTCCTTTGTTTTTACAGATTTGTTTAATTGAGAGAGAGAGAGAGCACACACGGGGGAGTGGGTGAGGAGCAGAGAGAGAGGAAGCCCCAAGCAGACGCCTTGCTAAGCATGGAGCCTGACACAGGGTTCAATCTCACAACCATGAGATCATGACCAAAGCCAAAACCAAGAGTTAGACACAACTGACTATGCCACCTTAGGCATCCCTCTTTTTGGTGCAGCTATAAATGGGATTGTTTCTGTAATTTCTCTGTTAGTTCATTATTAGTGGATAGGAATGAAACAGATTCCTATATGTTAATTTTGTATCTTGCAGCTTTACTAAATTAATATACTAGTTTTGATAGTTTTTTTGATGGAATCTTTTAAGGTTTTTTAGGCATATAGTATGTCATCTATAAATACTGAGTTTTATTTCTTATCTGTTTTCTGTGGTTAGGACTTCCAGTGTTATGTTGAATAAAAGTTGTGAGAGTAGACATCTTTGTCTTCTTCCTGGTCTAAGGGGGAAAGCTTTTAGCCTTTCACCATTGAGTCTAATGTTAGCTTTTTGTTTGTGATATATGGCACTTATTATGTTGAGATATGTTCCTTCTCTACCCACTTTGTTGAGAGTTTTTGTTATGTACGGATGTTGAATTTTGTCAAATGCTTTTTCTGCATCTATTGAAATGATTATATATATATTTTTTGAAATGATTATATGATTTTTACCTTTTTTTTTTTAAGTAGGCTGCATACCCAACCCAGCATAGAGCCCAATGAGGGTCTTGAACTCACAACTCTGAGGTCGAGACCTGAGCTGAAATCAATAGTTGGTTGCTTAACTGACTAAGCCACCCAGGCACCCCTATTCATTTTTTTAAATGTGGTATATCCCATTGATTGGCTTGTAGATATTGAACCATCCTTGCACCCAAGAAATAAATCCTGCTTGATCATGATGTATGATCTTTAAAAAAGGAATTAATTTTATTTAGTTATTTTTGTTGATGTACTAATATTATATTAGTTTCAGGTGTACAGCATACTGATTCAACAACTCTATACATTACTCATTTCTTACCATGGTAAGTGTAGTCACCATCCATCACTATACAAGATTATTGGTATTATTGACTATATTCCCAATGCTGTATTTCTTCTCTCTCTGACTTATTTTAATGTGAATAAACTTAAATTTGGTTTGCTAATATTTTGTTGAGGATTTTTACATCTATCTTCATCAGCGATATTGGCCCATAATTTGTTTTTGTAGTGTCTTTGTTTGGTTTTGGTATTAGGATAATGCTGGCCTCTCAGAATGAATTTGGAAGCATGCCTTCCTCTTTAAATGGTTCCTTACATGTTTGGTAGAGGCACACCTGGGTCACTCAGTCAGTTAAGCATCTACCTTTGGCTCAGATCATGATTCCAGGGGTTCTAGGATTGAGTCCCACATTGGGCTCCTTGCTCAGTGGGGAGCCTGCCTGTACCTCTGCCTGTCATTCCCCCTGCTTGTGCGTGTGTACCCACTCTCTCTCTCTCACACACACACAAATGAATAAGATCTTTTTAAGAAAATGTTTGGTAAAATTCACCAGTCAATCCATTTGGCCCTGGACTTTTGTTTGTTTGGAGTTTTTGGATTACTGATTCAGTTTCATTACTAGTAAAGGTCTGTTCAGATTTTCTGTATCTTCCTGACTCAGTCTTGGAAGATTTAATGCTTCTAAGAATTTACCCATTTATTCTAGGTTGTCCACTTTGTTGGTATTTCATTTTTCATAGTAGTCCCTTATAATTCTTTGTAGTTCTGTATTGTTGGTTGTATCTTCACTTTCATTTCTGGTTTTATTTATTTGAATTCTCTGTTGATGAGCCTAGCTAAATGTTTATTGGTTTTGTTTATCTTTTCAAAGAATCTGCTCTTAGTTTCATTCATCTTCTCTATTGCTTTTTTAGTCTTTGTTTCACTTATTTCTGCTCTAATTTTTTGTTACTTCCTTCTTCTGTTAACTCTGGGCTTTGTATGTTCTTTCTGTTGTTTCTTCAGGTGTAAGGTTAAATAGTTTATTTGGTATTTTTCTTGCTTCTTGAGGTAAGCCTGTATTACTCTAAACTTCCTTTTTAGAACTGCTTTTGCTCCATCCCAAAGATTTTGAAACAGTACATTTTCAAATCCCTTTGTTTTAGTGTTTATTTTTATTTCCTTTTTAATTTCTTTTTTGACCCATTGGTTGTTTAATAGCATGTTATTTAGCCTGTAAGTATGCATTTTTTTCCAGTTTTTTTCTTCTAATCAATTTCTCATTTTATACTGTTGTGGTTGGAAAAGATGATTTATATGATTTCAGTCTCATTAAATTTGTTGAGACTTGTTTTGTGGCCTAACACGTGATCTGTTTTGGAGAATGTTGCATGTGAACTTGAAAAGAAGGTATATTCTGCTGTTTTGGGATGAAATACCTATATCTCTCTTTAAGTCCATCAAGTCTGATAATGTCATTCAAAGCCATTGTTTCCTTATTAATTTTCTGTCTGGATGATCTATCCATTGATGTAAGGGGAGTGTTAAAGTCCTTTTCTAATACTGTATTACTGTCAATTTCTCCCTTTCTGTCCGTTATAGTTGCTCCTCTGTTAGGTACACAGATATTTTTCATTGTTATATCCTCTTGTTAGATTGATCCCTTTATCATTATGTAATGTCTTTCTTTGTCTCTGATTACGATATTTATTTTAAAGTCGTTTTGTTTGAGGAATGCCTGGGTGGCTCACTTGGTTAAGTGTTTGCCTTCAGCTCAGATCATGATCCCAGGGTCCTGGGATCAAGTCCCACATTGGACTCTGCTTAGCACAGAGCCTGCCTCTCCCTCTGCCCCACCCCCTGCTCCTGCTCATACTCTCTCTCTCACAAATAAATAAATAAAATCTTGGGAAAAAAAAAAGTCATTTTGTTTGCTATTAAGTATTGTTACCCCCACTTACCCCCACTTTTTTTTTCCATTTGCATGAAATGCCTTTTTCTGTTCCTTCATTTTTAATCTGTTTATGTCTTTAGGTCTGAAGTGAGTCTCTTACAGGTGGTATATAGATGGGGTTTGTTTTTTTATCCATTCAGTCACTGTATGTCTTTTGATTGGAGCACTTAGTCCATTTCTTTCCTTTTTTTTTTTTTTTTTAAGACTTATTTATTAGGGCACCTGGGTGGCTCAGTCCGTGAAACGTCTACCTTCTGCTCAGGTCATGGTCCTGGGGTCCTGGGATTGAGTCCTACATTGGGCTCTCTGCTCAGCAGGAAGCCTGCTTCTCCCTGTCTCTCTGCCTGCGGCTCCCCTGGCTTGTGTTTGTGCACTCTCACTCTCTCTCAGTCAAATAAATGAATAAAATCTTTTTTAAAAAGCTAAAGATTTATTTATTTGAGAAAATGAGAGAGAGTGTGTGAGCTGGAGGGGCGAGGGGAGAAAGAATCCCAAGCAGACTCTATACTGAGCATGGAGCCCATTGCAAGGCTCAATCCCGTGACCTGAGCCAAAACCAGGAGTCAGACACCCAACCAATTGTGCCCCTCAGGTACCCCTGGACACTTGATCCATTTACATTTAAAGTAATTCTTTTTTTTTTTTTTTGTAAGATTTTATTTATTTATTTGACAGACAGAGATCACAAGCAGGCAGAGAAGCAGGCAGAGAGAGAGGAGGAAGCAGGCTTCCTGCTGAGCAGAGAGCCCAATGTGGAGCTCGATACCAGGACCCTGGGATCATGACCTGAGCCGAAGGCAGAGGCTTTAACCCACTGAGCCACCCAGGAGCCCCTAAATTGATGGTCTCTTAAGTTTGAACTCATTCTAAAAGCATTATATTTTTACTCCCCTTCTCCATAATTTATGTCTTTATTTTGTGTATCCCTTGACTAGTTATTATAGATATGATTTTTTTATTTTTGTATTTTAATTTCCATACTAGCTTCCATACTAGTGATTGATCTTTACTATATGTTTGCTTTTACCAGTGCAATTGTTTCTTTCCTAATTTTCTTACTTCTGGCTATGGCCTTTTATTTTGCACTTTAAGAGGTTCCTTTAACATTTCTTATAAGGCTGGTTTAGTGGTAATGAACTCTAACTTTTGTTTGGGAAATTCTTTTTTTTTTTTTTTTTAAGATTTTATTTATTTATTTGACAGAAGGGAGAGATCACAAGTAGGCAGAGAGGCAGGCGGAGGGCGGGGGGTGGGGGGATGGCAGCCAGGCTCCCCGCCAAGCAAAGAGCCTGATATGGGACTCAATCCTAAGACCCTGAGACCGTGACCTGAGCCAAAGGCAGAGGTTCAACCCACTGAGCCACCCTGGTACCCCTGCCTGGGAAATTCTTTATCAGTCCTTCAATTCTGAATGATAACATTTGGTTATCAGGTAGAGTATTCTTGATTGTAGGTATTTTTCCTTTCAGCCCTTGAATATAGGTCATGCCACTCCTTTTTAGCTTTCAAAGTTTCTGCTAAAAAAATCAGCAGATAGCCTTATGTGGGGATTGCCTTGTATGTAACTAGTTGCTTTTCTCTTCCTGCTCTTAAGAATCTTTCTTTAGGGGGCACCTGGGTGGCTCAGTGGGTTAAGCCGCTGCCTTTGGCTCAGGTCATGATCTCGGGGTCCTGGGATCAAGTCCCACATCGGGCTCTCTGCTCAGCAAGGAGCCTGTTTCCTTCTCTCTTTCTCTCTCTGCCTGCCTCTCTGCCTACTTGTGATCTCTCTCTGTCAAATAAATAAATAAAATCTTTAAAAAAAAAAAAGAATCTTTCTTTAGGGGTGCCTGGGTGGCTCAGGGGGTGAAAGCCTTTGCCTTCGGCTCAGGTCATGATCCCAGGGTCCTGGGATTGAGCCCTGCATCGGGCTCTCTGCTCAGCAGGGAGCCTGCTTCCTCCTCTCTCTCTGCCTGCTCCTCTGCCTACTTGTGATCTCTGTCTGTCAAATAAATAAATAAAATCTTAAAAAAAAAAAGATTTTTGACATTTTAATTATTATGTGTCTTGGTAGAATTCTTTGGGTTCATTTTATTTGGGACTCTCTTTGGTTCTTGGACCTGGATGTCTGTTTCCTTCCTCAGGAAAGTTTTCAGCTATTTCTTCAAATACATTTCTGCCTTTTTCTCTTGCTCTCCTTCTACAGGGACCCCCATGATACAAATGTTAATATGCTTGATGTTGTCCCAACATCAAGAGAGGTCCCTATTCTCTTTTTTAAAAATTATTTTTTGTTCTTGTTGTTCAGTTTGGATGATTTCTTCTATCCTGTCTTCTACATTGATCATCCATTCTTCTGCATCCTCCAATCTGTGTTGATTCTCTAGTGTGTTTTTCATTTTGCTATTGTATTCTTCAGCTCTGATTGGTTCTTTTATTTTCTGTCTTTGTTGAAGTTATCATTGACTTCATCCATTCTTCTCCCAAGTACAGTGAGCATCTTTATTACCATCACTTTGAACTCTTTATCCGGTAGATTGCTTATCTCCTTTTGTTTAGTTTTTTGTTGCTCTTTGTTTTTAAGGTTTTCTCTCATTCTTCGGTTGGGAACATAGTTCTCTGTCTCTTTCTTACTCTCTGTTTCTATGTATTTGGTAGGTCAGTTATGTTTCCTGATCTTGAAGATAGTGGCCTTATGTAGAACACATTTTGTGAGGCACAGTATTGCAGTCCCACTCTGGTCACCAGAACCACGAGCTCCAGGAGTGTGCTGTATGTGGGCTGCTTGTTGTGACTGGGCCATAACTGCTGTGAGTGCACTGGGGGGTGGGGCTGGCCCTTGGCATAGCTGGCTGAGAGGCCTGGCTGCAGCTGCTGCCGTGGCTGTGCTGAGGGGTGGGATTAGCTCCCGGCACAGCTGGCTGAGAGGCCTGGCCACAACTGTTGTGGGCGTCCTAGTGTGCCAGAAAATCATCTTAATAATTGCTTCACTATTGCTGGGTGCTAATGAAAAAGTAGCTTCAAATAATGTGAAAGTAGAAAGATCTATGGCCATGATTTTGATAATACTTTGGCAACAAGCCTTATACAACAACAAAAAAATCTTTTATGATTTAAAATCCTTACTTCCTTTTAATAGTAGAAGCTACAGGATTGATGTCTACTTTACAGTTCCTGAGGCAAATAAATGAAACTATGTCAGCTGTCCTGCTGTGTGGATTTCTCTAATTTCTACATTGGATTTAAAATGTGGGGATTATTGTTTCCTTAAAATAAATAATTCCCTTTGTAAGGCCTCATTAAATGTACAATTTGTTTTTCTGCCCTTACATTCTTATGCTAAAATATAGCTTTATAATTAAGTTCTTCCCTGTGCCCTTATTTTAATTTTATGTGCCAAACAAAATGATTATCTAAAATAGCATATTTTCATTACTACTCCATTAGTTAGATTTTGTGGGGATTTTATATTAGCCCATATATTCTCAGGTTTAAATACTAGAAAATTTATACAGACATACTGGGGTTATATACAGTGGAGCCTATTATGCATGAGTTTGCAGGTCATTTCCTTTTTTTTCACAGCACAATTCCTTCATGATTCAGTTTTTGTGACATGCATTTGTTTACTCTAATTCTTACTGGCTTAAGTAAGTCTGCCAATCATTCAGCTTTCCAGGATGTTGTGACACTTTATAAGAACAACAATATAGAATATTTATAATTGAAATTCTCAGTGAGGCTTGGGACATTTGGTCCCCATTTCAAGGGCTACATTGACACGGGTACTCAACAGAACACTTGTGTTTTTAAATGACCCTTCTTTATCTACATTAATGTTTTGAGATCTGGCCACTTTCCCCACAGCCATCATATGGATCCATTTGTAGTCAGACCTTAAATATCGTTACGTATTGAAATAAATAGCAATAGTTCATGACACCACTACTGATAGAGGAAGGGGTGATTCAGATTGAGATGAGGGTAGAACATTGCAACTCAGTCATGCTGTGTTCAGTTTACTGTTGCAAAAAGATTTTTTTTCCCATTCTCAGAGTGGCTGTAATTCCCTTTCTCTGCCCCTTTAGGTCTGGGCTTCATGTCCTTCCTCTGGGCCCATGGAGCATCCAGTCCTTCCTCCTTTCAAAGTTTATTCCACAAGTGGTAATTGCTTCTTTGCCTAGCCTTCTAGCTATCTCTGAGACCTTTGTTGGGAGGGAAATCCACTTTAGCTTTGTTGTCTCCATAGTGGCAGGCAGCATCAAACACACAGAAGGGTGGAAATGAATCAGTGAGCAGACAGGTGGAGTGAGGAAGCCATGCAGTCACTGCTGTTATCATCTTTGCACATTAACCTGAATAGGCTTATGGGTAGCAGCAGTTTTGATACGAGCCTTGACTCAGAAGGCAAAGCTGAAGAAACAATCAAACCAAGAGGAGAGTTGTAGACTGTTTTCTACATCTTTTTTTTTTTTTTTTTTAAGATTTTACTTATTTATTTGACAGAGATCACAAGTAGGCAGAGAGTTAGGCAGAGAGAGAAGGGGAAGCAGGCTCCCCGCTGAGCAGAGAGCCCGATGCGGGACTCGATCCCAGGACACTGAGATCATGACCTGAGCCGAAGGCAGCGGCTTAATCCACTGAGCTACCCAGGCACCCCTGTTTTCTACATCTTGTAAACGAGTTCTGCCCAATAATGGCACTTTCAATTTTACTTTTTTAAGTTCATTACTATTTGGTAGCTGGAAACACAACCTTGCCAGGCCTGTTTCCTTAGAGTAATAGGATGTCCCAGAACCCACCCACTGTACCGAACCCTAGTGTGGATTATCTAAGTTAACTTTCACAATAGCCTGGTGAAATAGGTGGTATGTAGGGACAGGGGAAATTGAAGCTTAGGGATATTGAGTAACTTGCCGAAGTTCACACATACAACAAGTGAAAAGCTTGGGCTCAAAACCAGTCAGGCAGGCTGTGGGGCCTTCATCTTTTCCCAGTGCTATCGTTTTATTTTTGTCCGAGGAATTTATCACCGTGGGAAAACTCTTTCAGTATTGGAACGCTTAGTCCTTGATGACGGAGACATTGTACTTCCCAAGTATAAAGCAGTACCTGGCACGTAACAAGTGTTCAATACATAGCAAATTGATTAATTACTGCCTTCCAGAATGTGAAATAAAAGGAGAGACTAAGTGCTCAACTTTTACTATATTCCAATTTTTTGTGTATTCCAGTTGTTAATTCTATAAATATTCATTTTAGGAAATGATTTGTTCAAACAGAAAACTCCTCAGATTGTATAAAAAGATGCCTTCAAAAAACTCCTAATATTGGTGGCACCTGGGTGGCTCAGTTGTTAAGTGTCTGCCTTTGGCTCAGGTCATGATCCCAGAGTCCTGGGATTGAGCCCCGCATAGAGCTCCCTGCTCAGCAGGAAGCCTGCTTCTATCTCTCCCACTCTCCTGCTTGTGTTCCCTCTCTCACTGTGTCTCTCTCTGTCAAACAAAATCAGAAAAAAAACAACAAACTCTTAACCTTGAAGATAGCATTGCTTCAAATATTCATCCACACATGTAGGCATTTTGACTACGCACTAACCCAAACTTCCATTAAGAGTCTGAGATTGGGGCTGTCTCCAATCTTTCATGTCGCTCATATCTACTTTGTCATCCCTTAAAGGTGCCTAAAACAAAACAAAACAAAACAAAAACATCTCATATTCTTGCTTACTCTAGAGGGGTGGACTCCAAATGGGCTTTGCTGTGAGCCTCTCCTCATTCTAAAAAGACTGTGGCGCTTTCTCACTTCCCATTTCTCTCACTGTTTATTCTTACAAATGAGAGCCAAATTCAGACCAGTGGGTATTACAGAGCAGCTCAGAGGGTCTCATACCCACAGAGCTGCCTGGGAGGTTCCAACACGGAAACCCAAAGCTGTTTCTGGAACCAGTTTCCCATCACCCCTCCTTCCCTCCCTTTTCTCCTTTTTGAGCCCCACCTTTTTCCTTTTACTTCACCTCCTTCCTGAACTTATTATTCGCTTCCTCACTTAGGAGTTCAGTGAAAAAATCAACCCCTGCAGAAGCAGTGGGTCTTTCTGCCAGTGACACTGGCTTCGAATCCCATCTCCCAAATTTTTAGCTTCTTTCTCCTTCCATAGGGAAGGAGAGTAGCTCCATGACCTCTGTGTGACCAGTCCCATGTGGTGCCACAGCCTGGACTCCAGACTCTTCTGTGCTCTTCAGGGCATCATCAATACTAACATTCTGTGGTTCTAGGACTACTCTCTTTATATAAGGATTCACTAAATAATTCATTTAATTGGGAAGTTCATAAGTAGAATGAGTCTATTTTCTTTCTTTTTTTTTAAGATTTTATTTATTTATTTGACAGAGATCACAAGTAGGCAGAGAGGCAGGCAGAGAGAGAGGAGGAAGCAGGCTCCCTGCTGAGCAGGTAGCCCGATGTGGGGCTTGATCCCAGGACTCTGAGATCATGACTTGAGCCGAAGGCAGAGGCTTTAACCCACTGAGCCACCCAGGTGCCCCTAATGAGTCTATTTTCTAATGAGTATATTATGTAAACATTTTAAGGCACACTCTTAATTGAAGTAAATGTATAGACAGAAAAATGTCCCCCCTGCTATATCTTTTATTTGCACTCTTGCATACCTTCCCCTCTGGCATAAGCTTTCTCAAGCCAGAGTCTGGATTGTTCTTTCATGTTGGAGCAGAGTTCATAGCCCATTTAGTTTATGTCATATAGTCCATTCCAGAGTTGTTTTTGAAGTGTTAATTGCCTTTTGTTGTTATCTTTGCATTTAGATTATATTCAATGCCCATATTGTATGAGGAGGTTTAATGAAACTGCAGCCAACCGACATATTAATTTCTGCAAGGATCAGTCTTCTCGCCGAGTCTTTGATCCAGCCCAAACAGCAGCCAAATTGGCATCCAGAGGGCAGGTAAATATCTCTCCCCAAGTGTTGGCTCTGTGCCCTTGTGTGCTCAGGGCAAGCAGGTAGAATTTGCTAAGGTACCTAAGTCACCCATCCCAAGAAGTGTAAGGATCAGGATAGCTGATCACTGTCGCTCATCCTCATGGAAGTTGCCTTTTTTTGAGGCATTCTTTGTAGCTAACAGCACCTTTGGGTGGTGTAGAAAAAATATTTCTACAGTGTTTAAAACTTCTTAGGATGAAGCCTTGAATATGTAAGTAGCTTTTCTATAGTATTATGGTAAAACTCTGTCTTATGCAATAGTAGTTATCAGCCTTAACCATCCAGAAAAGCATTGTGAACCTGAAGTGAAGCTCCCTGAGTGGGAAAGCTGTCACAAGGAGTACTGTTCTGTAGTTCGTGTGTCTTGCTCTATGGTAAAGGAGAAGGTCGGTAGCCTTTTATTTAAAGCCACAGAATCAGCAAGTTAAAGTAAGTGATAGGGAGGAGATGGTTTAAATAGGTACAGATAAGTAAAATGACTGCCTGACCAGGAAGACAACAGATTTATAAAAACAGAACTGGAGTCTAGCAAACAGCTTCATAAACATCGGAGGTCCCAGGGATATAATTACAGTTTACTGCAAAAGCTGTTAGTTTCAAACATGGCTCAGAAACCAAGGAAAGATTACATTTGTCTGAATACTTGAGGGTATGAAACATATTTAGAAAGATTTCCATGAAATCCAGTATGTAATAGGGGTGGGAGCCTCTACAACAGTAGCATATCCCATGGACTGTGGACTCTTAAGCTCTGTCTCCACATACAATAGACAATTACTGAATATCTTTGTCCCAGACACTGTTCCAGGTTCTGGTTGATCTGCATTTGTAACTCCATGAAGGAGGAAGACATGGAAACAAAGACAGTGGGAGGTTGTGGTAGTTGATGATGTATGGAGCACTATGGAGGAAGAGGCCAGTGTGAGCCATGGGAGGCTTCAAAGAGGAGCAGCATTTCCTCCTTGAATATCAGATGGGTTCACCAGCCTAGAGTGGGAGTTGGGGAGGACATAGCACACAGAATGTCCAGTTTGTGGCCTGAGGAGCTCACCATGTGGGGCTAATGTGTGGTGTGCCTGTGGGATGTGACAGAAAAGGGACAGGCAAGGGGCGTCAGATCTAAAAGAACTTCACTCAAGTCAGTTCAGAAAGAGGGAAAAGGAAGTGGATAGATACCCAAAAGCTCGAGGACCCAAAGCAGGACCTGGAAAGTCCCCATGAACCCAGGAAGTCCTCCTTAACACCTTCCCATCTTGTCCTTCCATCCTGCTATATAGACTTCGGCTTGCTCTTCTCTGCAGAACGACTTTCTTAGCTTTCCTGTCTAGTTGTTGATTATCTCCCTCATGTCCCATTCTGTGGGCAGTGTAGACTGGTGGAATAGTACAGACTGGAGTGATACAGAATTAGTTTTCTAGAAAGATTACCTTTGCCACTAGTGTTTACATGGATTGGCCACAGTTAGGAGCCACAGCAACAGATAAAGAATGAGGGCCCAGAGTAAGAGGACAAAAGGGTTGTGTGTGGAGGACAATTTGAGAAAGAATGGGTGGCACTGAGAAGCTGATAGGATATGGGGTGACAGGGTTTTAGCTGCAGAGCCTAGGTATGTAGTATACTATACATCTAGGTAAAGAAACAGAGGAAGGAGGAGATAAGTGTGTTGGAGGGGCAGACAGGGTGGTTCCAATAAATACAGTTAGAGATTCAGTCTTTATGCTGAAATAGCATGGGAGCAGTGCAGTGTGGAAGGAGCCCAGATTCTGCAATCAGTAGCCAGGGTTTGACTCTCAATTCTGTACTTCGTTATCTGTAGGTAAACTTACGACAATAAAATTCTTTGAGATTGACTTTAAACTATACCTTGCCGTGTTGTTGGGAGGATTATAGACCATATAAACAACGTGCCTTGCATATAAGTCTCTTCTGCCTCTCCTTCCATGTTGCCCCACCCTCTCTTCTCCTGCTCTCTGGTAGTCCTTGTTGGTGGGATAGGCACCACAATTTGGGGGGTATGTGACTGCTTTGGGATTGAATTTGACTGAATTTTGGAAACATTTTCTAAGTAAAACCTCTACCTTCTAAAGCAGCATGTTTCTTTGAATGGTTGTAACCAGTCCGCGAAGTTAGTCACATTAGTGGGGCCAGAGGGAGCCCAGGGAAGCAGCAAACGGAAGTGCTTTTTATTCCTGAAGAAGGCCAGCTGGCCGTCCTGAGTGTAACCAGTGATTTGGCCCTGTTCCTCTCCTTGTTTTCCAGAACTAACTGGTGATTGGGAACACAGAAGAAAAATTAGTTGCTTTCTGCGGAAACTCACTGTAGACCGTATCTGAACAGCAGTCCTTGTTTCTCTTAATGCCAGCTTCACCGCTCGGGCCCTGGCTAATAGTGAGGCTTATTCAGAGTGGAACAAAAAGGGAGGGGTTGTTTTACTTGTGAAGGGCTGTTAACAGCACAGCTGAAAAGTGTTTCTATTTTAAACATAATCAACCTTAAAAACGTGTTATACCCTTAACCAAAAGAGACCAATATGGGCCTCTGAAAATAGCTGTCTTTGGATAGGGATGAGCTTGCCTGCTGTAACCTCACAGCTATCCTTGCCCAAGTGAGAATTCTCACTTGGAGTAACAGGTCATCTTTATGCAGTAGTTGCCATGGAAATGTTGGGACCAGTAGCTAGGTAAGAAGCTCTCAAAGGACCTTTTGGTCCTTATTCTGTATTAATGTAGCTGTTGTGCTACCGCTGCTCGGCAGGCAGGCGTGTGGTGTGGGGATGATGGAATTCCATATTTAAAACATTTGCTGTCTGCCAATGTCTGTTTTTCTTCTCTGTTCATGTATTTAAAAACAAAATCATCTTCAAGTAAAATGAAAAACTAAAATGTTCCATAACTATCCTTATTGACATTAAGTGATTTCTTATGTCTCCATACAACTAATTTTACAGGATTAACATATCACCACTCCCCTAAGGGGTTGATTGTGGAATGAAAGAGCCAAAAACTCAGACATGGCTCTGAGAACAGCAAGATGCAGGCAAACTAGGGTTTTCAGGGTGTGCCTGTCCCCTTCCCCTGGGTGCAGCGGGTCCTGGTGATGACTCCAGCCTGCTGCTGGCTAAGTGGAAACAGCCTTACCTCCTGTGAGCTACCTGAGATTACAAAGTTGTCCCCCCTCTGACTTGCTCTTTCTGTAGGCTAAGGCTCAGATGAATCCAAAAAAAGAGCCAACTGTAACCAGTGCTGTGGGAGCCCTGCTGCAGAACAGAGCCCTGGGGGCCCCAAATGTGGCCCCACCTAGACCAGGTGAGTTGGAGTAAGCATGCCAGCTATCAAATGAGGGACCAGAAGGGAACCACTGTCAGCTTTGGAATTCATTGGCAGTTGGCAAAGGTTTGACATCAAATGTTGCTTTTGGAAATAAAGATATGTGCGGGGGGTGAGGGGGTGCCTGGGTGGCTCAGTGGGTTAAGCCTCTGCCTTTGGCTCAGGTCATGATCCCAGGGTGCTGGGATCAAGCTCTGCATCAGGCTCTCTGCTCAGCAGGGAGCCTGCTTCCCTCTCTCTTTCTGCCTGCCTCTCTGCCTACTTGAGATCTCTGTCATATAAATAAATAAAACTTAAAAAAAAAAAACAACAGATATGTGGGTTTATTTGAGGTTAAAGCTTATTTGCCAAGAAGGAACTTTCCTCATTTTTCAGGATTCGATAACTCTGTCAACATACAGCAACATGGTCTAAACCATCATGCTCTGGTCTAGTAAAATCGAAAAGAGGTTAAGAATGGGATATAACAGGGGCTCCTGGGTGGCTCAGCAGGTTAAGCCTCTGCCTTCGGCTTGGGTCATGATCATAGGGTCCTGGGATGGAGTCCCGCATCGGGATCTCTGCTCAGTGGGGAGCATGCTTCCTCCCCTCGCTCCCCCACTTGCCTCTCTGCCTGCCTCTCTGCCTACTTGTGATCTCTCTCTGTCAAAAAAATTAATAAAATCTTTTTTAAAAAATGGGAGATAACAGCATGTCAGGTATTGTGTGGAAAATAAGAAGAAAACAAATAGCCAAGATATGGAAACAACCTGAGTGTCTGTTGTTGGTTGAAAGGTTAAAGATGTTGTATGTATACACAATGGAATATTACACAGCCATAAAAAGAAGGAAGTTCTACCTTCTGTGACAACAGTGGGTGGGCATTGGAGTCATTATGCTGAGTGAAATAGTTCAGACAGAGAAAGAGAAATACTGTGTGATCACATTTACATATAGAATCTAAGAAAAATTGAACTCATAAAAACAGGAAATAAAATGGTGGTTCCCATGGGTAAGGGTGGAGAGGGGGAAACAATGGTGTAAGGGTACAGATTCCCAAGTGCAAGTGCTGGGGACCTGTACACGTTGTAACAATAGATAGCAGTATTGTATTGTATACTTGAAAGTTGCTAAGAGAGTAGATCTTCAATGTTCTCACTGTACACATACGCACGCACGCACAAACACATGCACACAAACACACACCCCAGAGGTAACTATTTGAGGTAATAGATTTGTTAACATATATATGTGTATCAAATGATCACATTGTACCCCTTAAACTTACACGATGTTCTATTCACTTACATCTTGATAAAGCTGGGGAAGAAAAAGGAAAGGGAAAGTTTCCTTACTGAACTAAATAATTTCTTTCAAGTAGCAGGAAGGCCTAACCACCATTATGGTACTTACCGTGTGCTAGACCCATTTCATTTTATCCTCCTAGTAAGCTTCCAAATGTTTTAATCTGTGGAAAGGGAAACAAGCTTAGAGAGGATGTTATTTGTTCCAGGCACGGGACTGGTAAACAACAGGGTTGAATGAGGTATCTATATTGCTACCTCTCTTCACTGAGCTGCCGTAATCAGTGTGGCATTCTTTGTGATCACCATGGCACTGTGAAGGCAATGTGAATTAACTCATGACCGTATTGATGCTTCTGGTCAGGTGTCTTATTTTGAAGGTGTTATCAGAACCAAAGTAGGAACTGCTAGTCTTAAAAGTCCATAAAGTCACCAGAAACCTTTATTATTAGTTTTTAAATTCCTCGTGAGTTGTCATAGGGTAAAAATGGAATGGAGCATCTTAATAAGATTCCCCATAGCCCTGTAAACCCAAATCATTAGTTTTTCCCTGATCTATGAAAACTTAACAGTGGGGTTTTAGTTTTCACTTAGAAAAAAATAATTCAAATCATATATGAGTTTATTTGGTAAAACTTTCACTAAGCTATATTTCTAAAGTATAAAGATTAGTGTCCTTCACAAGAGACAAATTTTTTTTTTAAGATTTTATTTATTTGAGAGAGAGAGAATGAAAGAAAGAACATGAGAAGAGGGAGGGTCAGAGGGAGAAGCCAGCTCCCTGCTGAGCAGGGAGCCTGCTGTGGGACTTCGTGCAGGGCTTGATCCTGGGACTTCAGAATCATGATCTGAGCCAAAGGCAGTTGCTTAATCAACTGAGCCACCCAGGTGCCCAAGACAAATTCTTTATATTATGGTTTCTTTTCTTATCTTTTCAAAGATTATATTATAATGCTTCCCTTCCAGTGAAAAACCCTCCTTTATTTAAGTTTGAGGTTAAAGCTTACTTGCCAATAGGGAATTTTCTATTTATTTATTTACATTTATTTTTAAAGATTTTATTTATTCATTTGACAGAGATGGCAAGTAGGCAGAGAGGGAAGCAGAGAGAGAGGTGGGGGGAAGCAGGCTCCCCGCTGAGCAGAAAGCCCAATGCAGGGCTCGATCCCAGGCCCCTGGGATCATGATCTGAGCTGAAGGCAGAGGCTTTAACCCACTGAGCCACCCAGGTGCCCCTCAGTTAATGTTTTTAATATTTATCCATGTACATATCAGTATTTTGTTCCTGGTATGGCTATAGCATAATTTGTTGAACTATTTACCCACTGAGCCACCCAGATGCCCCAAGGAGGGAATTTTTTTAAAAAGGATTTATTTATTTATTTGAGAGAGAAAAAATATCGGGTGGAGGGGCAGAGGGAGGAAGAGAATCTCAAGTAGACTCCATGGTGAGTGTGGTGTCTGACATGGGGCTTGATCCCATGACCCTGAGATCATGACCTGAGTCAAAATCAAGGGTTGGATGCTTAACTGATTGTGTCACCCAGGCGCCTCTAGGGGTAATATTTCTTAATTCACTGTGATTAGAGAACTCTGTCAATGTGCAAAGTCCAATCTGAGTATAGCAATGGACTCGAGAACCTTCATTCCCTGGTCTAGTAAACTTGCAAAAAGATTGGGAATGGAAGAAGACAGTGTCAGGTACAGTGCTGAAATTAAAGGGAGATTTCTTCCTTGGACCAAGTAACTTTTTTAAAGTAGCAGCAAGTGATCCTTCCTAAGTGAAAAGATCCTAAACTAGAATTCGGAAGTCTTGTGTCCCAGTATGTGGCACATCCGAGTATATGGGACACGTCCTGTGATGTGTCCCATTTGTGACAGTAGACAGAATGTTATAGAGACACCATTCTGATACATAAGAAAATAGATTAGGAGCCAGTAGGTTTAAGCAAACTCGTATTGTGTTTGCTCTTGACTAGTAATGGTGATTTGGGACCACTGGTGTTGCTAAGTAGAAGGCACATTCTATACCATCACTGCCTCAGTGTTGTTCCTTGACCATAAGAGGTCTGCCATTCCTGGCCTCGGGGCCCATATACACTGGTTGCTCTTCAGCTGAAAACCAGTCCCCACTAATCTGCACTGCTTGCTCCCTTCAGTTCTTTGTTGAGTGTCCTCTTCAGATTGAGGCCCCTCAACCTCTCCATTTAAACTTAAGCTCTCCACAATTCCTTCTGTAGTTTCATTTAATAGCATTCACCACTGTAATACCTAATACATACTTTTCTCCCATCACCAGAATGGAATGGGATGGGGTCCAGAAGGCTGGGAGGGGTAGACTTTGCCCATTTTTAGTTGTATTGCTGTATCTATACCTATTAGAAGTGTTCAGGGCACATGTGAGGTGTTCAATAAATACTTGAAATATGTGAGAGAGGGTAGGTATCTTGATTCTGTAATTTCCCACTCAAAAATACTGGCATGTGAATTAGAATTATGTTAATTACGTTTAAGAAATAGTTTTTGTTTTATTTCAGGTTTAAGATTTAAACCTGAATTGAGATTAAGATTGTTTTATTTCAGGTTTTAAAATTTAATTTCTTGCCTTCCCTGTAACCTCACCTGCTTCCATTTATTGTTTTCTAAAGATTCATTTATTTTAGAGCATGCATGAGAGCAGGGTGGGGAGGGGCAGAAGAAGAGGGGGAGAGAGAGAATCTTAAGCAGGCTCCATACTCAGTGTGGAGTCCAATGTAGGACTCAAACTCATGACCCTGAGATCGTGACTTGAGCCGAATTCAAGAGCTGGAGGCCTGACTGACTGAGCCACCCAGGTGCCCTTCACCTTCTGTTTAAACATAAAGTTTCCAGTGTTAGTGTGCCTTTAAATTAGTCATATTTCATTTGGAGTCATTCTGGGGAGAAAGCATATTGAACATGTAAGAAGTATATTGGGGGGGTGTATTCTCAAAAATATTTAAGGGTTGGTGAAAAGCACTGCCTTTCACTAATATGAACAGGCTCATGTGTACACCAGATTTGCATCTTACTGGCATTGTTTCTGTTCTGCTCAGTCTTAATCTATTTGTAATGTGAGTCTTTTTTAAAAATTGCAGTTGCTAGGCTTTGCTATTTCTAGATTGATAATCAGTAGTTAAGGCCACTTGGTGTCACTTGCCTTCCACATAAATCCCATTACTGTCTTTCATTTAACTAGCAGTTAACTCCCTAAAACTCTGGCCTTTATTCTTAACTCTCTTGAGTAAAAGAAACAGGTAGTACTTTCCATGTACAGCCTTTGTCCTAAATTCACAGTTAGAGGAGGTACATGTGTGTAAGTCACAATCCTTACCCATTCTAGAGTTTTATAAGAAGATAAGCAAGTGCAGGAAGATCTCTGATGCAGGGAAGCATGTGAGGTTGTGTGAGGTTGATTGACAGCTGCCATGGAAGTTCAGAGGGTTCATTCATTCATCACGTGATTATTATGCATGGTTGTTTCTTATGCCCATAGATTCTTAGAAGTCTAGGGAGAGAAACCGTCAATCATACTGAATATTTTAACAATCAGAAATAAACATTCTAAGGGGACCAAGAAAGAAAGAGATCAGCTTTGCCCAGGAGGCTTTATGGAGGAGGTATCGGTCTGAGAGAGAGGAGGTTCACAGAGGTTGAGACTTTTAGGGTGAGCTTTTAGGATGAGATAGATTTTGACCAGTGGAGAAAAGTTGAAGATGGAGTGAATAAAGCTATGAAAATGAAAATGCAGAGGACATACTCTGGAAACACATGGCCCATTTGGCCAAGGCATAGGAAAGAGCTGGGGTGTGAACATAAATTATAGAATGGAAGGCCGGCCCTGGAGCCATAAAGGCTCAGTGAGGCGCCCAGACTATCTGTGATCAAAACAGACCCATGCATCCTCTGGCGCTCGCGGGTCTGTGAGTTAGGCAATCGTGGTGGCCTGGGAACTTCTTGTTTCTAGCCATGTTGTTTGTCTGCAAAAAATGCTTTTGAGAAAGAGGATTTCTGAAAAGTTTCATGTAAGATATGAATGCTTATTGTAGAAAATATTGGAAAATGGAGAAAAGATGTGAAGGGAATAAAAGTCAGAAGTCCACATCTTGACATGATCACTGTTAACACCAATATCCTCTTCCATTTTTTTTCTTTTTATACTCTTTTTTCCCCCCCTCTTACCAAAGTTTAGGATTATAGGCCCTATACACATCCTGATTTTTTTCACTAACACGTTCTGAAGATTTCCCTATTGCAAAAGAAGCAGTGGTGTTTTTAAAACAGTATCACAAGATGACTTATTTAGCTCTTTTCCTGGTGTCAAGCAAGTAGATTGCTTCTACTTTTTTGCTGCGCTAAGTAACTCCCTTTATCACGGATAGTCCAGATTTACATTGGACACTCTTCAAAGCACTACATATATTAACTCATTTAATCCTCACAATGGCAACAGGGCTAAACGTGCTATTTGGATTTCTAGTTTATAGGCAAGGGAAGCACATAAAGGCTAAGGTGCTTGCTCAAGTAATTCCATAGAATGGGGTAGAGCCAACCAGATCCTCATCTGCTTTGGAAAAACTGGGTCCGACATGGAAACATTAAGATGATATGCATTTATAGCTTAATAATTACCTATAACATCTACAACCTACAAATATATTTACTATGTAATATGATGTAATATGTAAGTTACATATATATAGTTGTTTTGGAGTAAGGTGTAGATCTTCCTTCATTCTCACAAAGATTCTAATGTCCAGATGGAAAGTGAGTTTATAACCTAGTCAGCGGATCTCTCTTTAGTGGCTCTTTTCTTGAGGGTTCAGATACCCAAGGGACGGATCTCCTGAGAAGGTCCTGCCAAGCAACAGCTCCTCCCATACTTATATACGGAGATCAAAATCCCGATGAGAATATAGTTCTGGGTTCTAGAGCTGTGTTGCATCATGTATTTAGTGAACTGCACTGTACCACTTCAGTGGGATGGGCTCTGCTTTTATTTCTGGAACCACTGGATTTGATGAAGCTGAGCATCTTACCTATACTAGCATCCCCTGCTTAGCTCATTTAATTATGTAGCAAATATAATGAGCATCAGAGGGTCAGCTGCTGATTTTTTGGAAGACCTAAAACTTGCAGATCTCCTGGTAAAATGAACAGTGAAAACTATATTCCTGTGTCTTTGGATAATTTGATTCATAATTTCCTTGGGTGGTTTGATGACTTCCCCTTCATAAAACACTGAGTAGAATGGAGGGCTCTAGGACAGAGGGGAATTATTCTATTTTATAAAAAATGATTTCTCTGAGACTCCTATCCCATACCATGTGGCACAAAACAGACCATGGTATGGCAAGCTTCTATCTGTAAGCTTCTTCATCCTCATGCTTAATAGTGCTGCTGGGCACAAAGGAAAAGAATCCTGTTTGTGGAATGAGCCCATCGCTATGTAAATAACCCCTGGGAGGAAAGGCATCTCATGCTTCCATAAGGCTTATCAAACTCTTCCTGGAATGAGAGCATGCAAAGAACTGTAAAGCCATGATATACTCAGGGAACATTTCGAAAGCCAGGATAGCAGAGGGGAGAGGTGGTGAGAGTCAGATTGTTTAAACTGCGGGCCATCTGAGATGGTGATCCAAAGGGCCCATCCAGAGTAAGTGAAGGGCTAGGGGCAGAGGAAAGAAGGTGCTTGAGACCAACACTGTTTTCTTATTATTTGGCCCAGGATAGAGACTGAGTGCTTGTCTATAGCTACAAAACAAAATAGAACAAAACAAAAAGGAAGAAGAGAGACTTTTGAATCCAATGTGAGGATTTCATAATCATTCCTTTTTTTTCTTGCTGTTTGCTTTTACATAATAACAAATCTGTTTATGTCTGCAAAGGATTAGCTGTGGACCCTGCTTCTGGAGCAAAACTCAGACAAGGATTTACTAAATCTTCTAAAAAAGATTAACTCCTAGAGGCCAGGTAAGATAAAAGAAAAAAAAAAAAATAACCTCTAATCTGGGTGTTCCTGATCATCGAATGTGTAAAAGATACAGTTAGTAAGCCTTTAAGAGAATGAAACCATAGCAGGCAAACCAAAGAGGAATCTGGGTAAGACTTCAATTGAGTTAGTAAAATGTGTGCTCCTAGAACATACCCTTTTTGTTAAACATATAGTTTGAAAATGATATTCAGCTTCTGATGGGGCTTAACAGGAAAGGGGAATGAGTCCTCATTTTGCCCTGGAAGCTACCACTGTGTCCCTTTGTCCAAACCCTTTTCCCTCAAAAGGGACAGTTCCCGGAGATAGATAGTGAATATCAGGGCTGCTGTGGAGACTTCTTTTCTTGATATTGTAGATAGTTTGTTAAAACAATTAAAAATGTAAACATGCCTATATTATTTAACTTTCTCAGTGTGGAAACAATGAAGTTCTAAAGTAAATGCCTTTTGTTTTCAGACTGTCTCCCTTGAGCACCTTAGCCTGGATGGCTATGCACCCAGGAATGCCACCTAAGGGGAAGGAAAGGCAGATGGCTGTTTATAAGCCTACAACTCTTCTTGAGAAATCATGGAGAACAAGTAAAACCCAGATTCACCTTTTCTTCCTCATTACTCCCTTTACAATTTTCAAAACAATATTAAACAACACATCAACCTGTATGACAGTCGTTGGCATTTTTTTGTTGTTTTAATCACATTTAATAGGTTTTTAAAGAAATGTTGCTTTGATGCTAGAACCTTTTACTAAAACAGTCTTTGGAGTTTTACTTACTAGCATTATTTACTTAGCTAGGAAAATTGTGTTTTACCTAGCTTCAGTCTATGTAACCTAAAATCCTGTTTTAAATATTTGGTTCTAATGAACTTTAATCAGCAACTGCTCCTATTTTAAGTGTCCATCTGTATACCATGAAGAATTGTCTCACAGCAGTGCACATGGCTTGTGGGGAAACACTGACATGGAGGGATGGTTAGGATAACCCTCCCCTCCTGTGGGAAGGATGCTTTTAAGTGGACTCGGGCTATTTATTTATCATGGCTGAATCAGAAGCCAGCTGGTCATTCCACCACTGGTTTATATGGCTCTGTTGGGAGGTGGTGTCTCAACTGTTTCTTCTTGCTGTCCTCAGGGTAAAGAAATTCTTTTTGTAGAGTCCTTTATACTTATGCTTTTTCATGTAAGAACTTGTATTGTTTTCCTTAACCCCAGGGAATTTCGGTTAGGAATTAAGCCATTTTTCCTGTCTAAATTTAAGTAGGAGAATCCCAACCTATTCCCACATGCAGTGCAGCAACCACAACCACCTGAAACTCTTAGGATCTGTATTTTGGGGACCTAATGCTGTTTAATGCTCAGGGAAATACATGTCTTAGAACAGACTGAAGACTACTAAACCACATAAAAGTATTTATAGAAGCTTCTATGAATGGGAGATTCATAGAAGGGAGATTTTGCTAAGGTGAGCCAGTACTCACTCACTCCTTATGCTCTGGCAGATCACCTTCTCTCAGAGAGGTAAGAGTGGGTATAGGAATGGAGGTAGTTATCCCAGTGGATTTCTTTGAAGAGGTAACCTTTATCCTTTTGTCTCCTTTCCTACCCCCAGCCTAAACTGTACATTAAGGCTCAACCACATCAGTTCCACATACTAAAACCAAGCCCCAGGCCACTTGTCTGCTGCTTGTCATGGTCCTCGGCATCACTGGTAAGGCCTGTGGGCCAGGGTTTCTCACATTGGCCAACAGGCTTCTTTGATGGGCACGGGTACTCAAGGCTTCCCTCCTTCCACCCCCTCCCACCCTCATTAGAGGTGGGGGTTGGGGGGGAAACCAGGCGTGACAGATTCAAGGAGTTCTTAACAAATAATGTTCGGAAGAAATCCCAATAAGGAATAGGCAAATTTCTAATTTGTACTAAAAATTAATGGTAAGGACAGTTCTAAAACTGGAACGTGGTAGCCCAGGGTAGACTAAAAACTCCAGTAGCCAGTACTCTGACATTAAACATCAGAAATAAATTACATAATATTATGGAAAGATCCAAATGTTGTATCAGTAATTTTTAGAAATAAATAGTGTTAGGAATTTAAGCATATGAGCTTCCACCTTAGATCCTAATTTGCTCAAAACTAATACATGCTGCAGAAGTCAGAAGAGTCGTTTCTGTGGGAGAAGTAACAACCAGGAGGGGGCATGAGGGAGCTGGGTAGGGAGCTGGAAGTGGTTTAATCTCCATATGCACAGTTCCGCGGGTATAGTTGTATATAAAAATCAGTCAAGTCAGTATGCAGGATTTGTAGAGTTTATTATATGTAAGATATATCTTCATATAGAAAGCCTCTAAACACAAAAGACAAAGGAGCTTTAAAAAAGGTTAGGTTTTATATTTTTAAAACTCATTAGATACCAAATTCAAGACATAGATTACATTGCAAATGTTAACCTTTTTGAAGAAAACTAATATTGACTTAAATGATGAATTTAAAAATGCATTTATTGGTGATTAAAAATAATACTTAAGCAGAGTAGTATTTTAAGCCAGACAGAGCAAAGAAAATTCTTGTTTAATATATATATATATATATATTTTAAAATTCCAGTAATAGTTTCTTAAATTCCTGTTAAAAAATATAATCAATATTAAAGTCAGCAAAATGCTTTTTTTGACTGACGCCTGGATTATTTTACCACTTAACCTGGTTACACAGTGATACATATTTTTTTCCTGTCAGATGTAACTGACAACCAGTTTAGTCTTTAAGATAAATGAAGTGATAACTCACATTGTAGCATCTTGTGGAAAATATTCAAACTACATTTAAAATGCTTTTTTAAAATGGAGACTATTATTCCACAAGAAATTGTTTCTGTAAAACTACAGGTTGGCTATGGCAATAGTAACTAAACTACATCCAACCCTGAAGGTAGAAAAATCCCTGAAAAGAAATACACAGCCTCGTTATAATATGCAGTATAAAGGTTATTTTCTTATTTTAAAAATTCTCCCATTTTGGAGAAATCCAAACCTTTCCATAGTTCCCTTACTAGGCAGTGCCACATAAAATTAGTTAACATTATTATGATCATGGCTTACGATTAAATTCGATTTGACAAACACGTATATATAGCAGCCCTCGTTTGGATGTCGGTTATGACAATATTTGCAGTTCCATTAAAGAATACTTGATTAAATTTGGTACAAAGCATGAACACTCAGGACAGATTGGCACAATACATGCAGTTCGAGAACTCTTCTCATCTCAAGCCAGTCATCACTGAATAAGCCATATTCCCAGTCCTGCTTTCCAAATCTTTCCTTGTATTATTATAACTGATGTTTAAAATGCTTCTTAAAACACCTTCCAGAATAAGAAAAGTATGCTTTGAAAACCAGTCATCTGAATGCATGATGGAAATGAGGCAGGATGGCGGAGCCGGTGCCAGCTGGGAAAACGTGGGGGATGGGAGGAAGGGGGAGCTGCCCCAGGCTCATGGTGCTCATGGCTAGTGAGGGATCTTGTTGCTGCTGCCCCAGACAGCCTAACCTGTGGGGCAGAGACTCCCCAGGCCCCAGGGTGAGAGAGCTATTCCCAAAGGCATTTTGGGTAGCAGGCGGGGGCAGCTGCCAGAAGCCCAACAGGGGGGAGATGTCCAAAGAGGCAGGTATTGTTAGGTTCACAGCATCCGCAGTTAGCTCCTTGGGCAGGCTTACTTTACCAGCACTTCCCTTAGCCAGATCAAAACCTGGGGTGAGCTTGTGAGGTGACTGAGGCTCTTGCAGAGGCAAGTCCTCAAGCAAATTGATATTGCAAAATCCTTTCGTATCTGTTTTGAGGGGCAGGCTTGCAAGTGGGGAGTATGAGGTAGAACTGGTGTTGTACTTGTGATTCTGGAGGGGTGGGGGAGGAGAGCTAGGAGCTGTTACGGGGTGGAGGGGGACCAGGGGCTCTGGCAGCGGTTGTACAGGCTGGGCGGTTTGATCCGCGGGGTTGTGGGGGTGGCTGTGTACCTCAGCTGGCAAGCTACTTGCAAGCCCGTTCTGTGCAGGAGCTCCTATAGGGAAAGGAGACAGCGGGGCAGCCTTCAATTGAAACTGGGGAGAGATGGAGTGGAAGGTGCTCAGAAGGTCTCCAGACTGCAGACTCTCTTTCATCAGCTCCTGTGAGTGTGTCTTCTTGGTATGTCGAGTGAGGTGGTCTTTGCGCCCAAATCTCTGGGCACAGAACTGGCACAGGAAGTCCTTGCAGCCGGTGTGGACCACCAGGTGGCGCCGCACGTCCTTCCGGGTATAGAAGCATCTCTCACAGTGGTCGCACTGGTGCTTCTTTTCCTTGGTTCCGCTCTGGGGCTTTTCCTCAGCATGGGCTTTGAGGTGGTCCAGCAGCACTTCTGTGCTCCCTAGCTCCAGGGCACAGACCCCACAGGTGAGGTCGCCGCTGCTGGCCGCATGGAGGGCCAGGTGCCTCTTGTAGCCCAGCATGGTGTTGTACTTCTTCCCACACTCCTCACACCCAAAGGCCATCTTGTTGGGGTCATGAGTTTGGAGGTGGTTCTTCAGGTGGTCCTTCCGGTTGAATGTCTTCTCACAGTGAGCACACTGGTGAGATTTCTGGGGCGAATGGGTAGCCATGTGCCTAGGAGCAGAAGGAAAAATTTCTTAATAGACTCAGTTTGTTTTAATAGTCAAGCGTGTGGGGATGCTATTATTAATGGATTTTCTAGGTGCTGGCATAAGAGATTTTCATCTAAAAGAGAGCTTTTCTGTGTTTTCCAGATTCTACAGACATACAACTTTATATTCTTAAAAAAAAAAAAAAAAAAGGCATTAGAGGTCTAATAGTTTTCAAACCTGTAAAAAAAATATTCTTTGAGAACCTATCTTCCTCATCTATACAAAGATTTCTAAACACATTGAAAAATAGGTAATTTTCCAAGAAGGCTCTTTGGAAATTACTGCATTTTCAAAAGTGACCCAATTTACCTTCTATATAGAACCCCATGCCCCCCTCATGCCCCCTTCCCAGATTTTAGGTTTCTGTTCCTATAAGTATAACTCCTCTTGGTCTTTACCAATTGAGACAAAAAGTTCAGGCCACAGAAATAACACTGAAAATTTTAATCCGTATTCTCAGAGAGTGTTCACTTGGACTCAGAGTACCACCCACGACCTGTGCTTGGAGCGTGAGATACAGGAGATCCTTACGCTTCAGTCTCGGGTTTTCTAGTTAGTACTTTTCTATCCGCTCTCATCTCAGAGGTGTGGAGCCCCTGGCTCCAGAGGCTCTAAACACAGAATACCTAAAAGAGTGAACTGTCAAAATGGGTGTGAAGCAACCTATGTTGTACCTGCAAGCCACAAGTTGTAATTATGGACACTGTTTTGGAAGGAAAACTTACAGGACTTGGCATTTTATGATACACTTATTTATTAAAATGGACATTTTTAAAGTTTTAAGGATGACTAAAGTTGTAATTGAACTTGGGATTTCCTCCTATCACTGAGTCTTTAAAAACCAAAAGCATTTAGATTTTAGGAAACCAGTGGAACTACAAAAGAAAATGGAACTGTGATGGTTTTCCAGAACGGGTTTGTGCTTTACAGATATAAAACAGGTATTCTGAAATTTCATATCAACTAGGATGACTATGGCTTGTCCTGGAAGCTCAAAGAAAAACTTTCAACTGTTATAGAGAAAGTCTTTTTGAACTGCCAATGAAATTACCAGTGACCTTCAGGAAGTAGGCTGATGTTGAAGAACTGGAGATGGGGCTGCATGCCTCTGAGATGCAACTGAACTTGTGGCTTTGGATACAAAAGAATTCCTAACAACTCATTTCTGTAAGGAAAAGATTTAAGTCAAAAGTGTACTAATTATACCTTTCACCCTACCTTCTACCATAGCTTGTCCATTCCTTTTCCTTTGCTAGAGGTAGAATGGGTAAGGGATCTACAGGAGCCAGTTCAAAAATATAATGAGTTAAGCCAAACTGTCATTTCCCTAAAAATAAAGCAAAACCGGGGCACCTCAGTGGCGCAGTTAAATATCTGCCTTTGGCTCAGGTCATGGGATTGAGCCCTGCATCAGGCTCCTTGCTTATCAGGGAGTCTGCCTCTCCTTCTCCCTCTGCCTGCTTGTGCTCTGTCACTCTCAAAATTAAAAAAAAAAAATTAAAAAAGCAAGCCAACACCTTGTATCTCTGCCTTAGCTGACTCTTTGCAGGGCATAAAAAGAAAAGAAGTGCCTATCCTTTCCCTCCATGACATCAGAGCTCAACAAACACAGGGATAGATATCATGGCACAAACAATGTGGAGGGACAGGAACCAGTGTTCTGGGCATCAGAGAGATGGGAAAGGATGCTGTGGCTCCAAGTCCCATGCATACTGAAATACAGTGCAGATGGGGTTTGCCAAGCCTAGTTAGAGGGCAAACAACCCCATTCTCATACAAGATAGCCACAGATACATCATCAGGAAAAGATGTGAGGGGGGAACCATCTACAAGCTTGGCATTTAAACGACTTTTTATTTGGTCCAGTACTAGTGAATAGGCCCCCAAGAGCTCTGCCCTGGCTCCTCTATTCATGCCTCTCTCTTTTTTTCTTTGTGGAGGACTTTGATCTGACTAGATTGCATTTATTGCCCTTGGATAAATAGAGCAATGCCAAGGTAACAACTCTGGACCATCCTACTCCTGACTACCTGTGAGAAAGGCACAGATTGACCAAATTCTACGTGGGCAATAATACCAGCCGCCATTCCTCTGCATTTTTGGCTCTCTCCTTTGACTGGCATCCAATTCTTTCTTCTTTCAACTGATCCTTGACTCATGCAACAATCTCAATCTAGAACACGATCAGCTTATAGCTGAAATTACTTCAATAACTGGTTTCCTTCCCTCAACTTCTCTTCTTGCTTCACAACCCATGAAACCACCAGTTTCAGTCTGTGCTTTAGGCAGCACCAAGGGTGGTGCCTGGGCTGTGCCCGCGATCTCAGAATTCCTCAGGGGTCCCTGCTGGCAGTAGGACTTCCCACCAGCCTTGCCAAATCAGCTTGCTTTCTTGCCTTTTTGCTGTTTCCACCTGCTTTCCCCATTTGCTGTACTGGGACCCAGTTCTCTTCTCTAGTTAAGCAAGTTTTTTTCTCCCACCTCTGCTTATAAAATGGAGCTTATGTTGCAACTGAGGGGAATTGGGAGGAAATGCTGCCCATTGTAAAAGCTACAAACCCAAAGCCGAAAGCAACCCCACCACCTCTCCTCTCCTCTATTCCGTTTCAGACCTGCGGTTTCAGGCCGAGGCTCACCAGGCTGGCCGCTGCGCCTGGGCGGGAGGTTCTTGCCCAAAGTGCGCTGCTTCCCGTTCCCACCTCACTTCACACCCTTCCCTGGGCAAGTTGTTTCCCTTCCTCAGAGCTACCACCTCTGAAACAAATGGCTTAAGACGTTTTCAGTGCTCTCTAAGGGGTAATCCCACCTAATTCCTGTCACTCCAATCATCTGCCAGTTCCACTGTCTTCTCCAAATATCTACCTCTGTCCCTGTCTCAATCCTTATTCGCTGCTGCCACATCCTCGCCACGGGCTGACCACAGCAAACATGGCTTTCAGCACGTGGTTCAGAATTCCTACATCCACAGAAGCAGCTTGTTGCAAAACAGGAAGGCTTTGCAGCAAAATCTGTGCACACAGTAGGCACTCATACTTACATATTTGTGGAAACTAAACATCGGCCTATGTACGGAACCCATTTGAATTTTAAAATACCTATGTATTTATAGGCTCATTTAAAAAACTAGATATTACAATTATCTATGACAGTGACATATTACAATTACCTATGACAGGCCCCATCTAAAGGGCCAGGAGCATAACTCAGATCTTTTCAAAACTTTCAGGTACCTTCCTCCAAGGGCACTCCAAGATTTAATAATAATGTGGTCCATGTTAATACCACTCAGAGGGAAATCCTCTCTGGCCACATTTGGACTCTCACCTGTGGTAGTCTGAAAGTTGTAGCTCTGAAGTTCCCATCATGAAGATGAAAGGCAAATGACAGATTTCCCTTCACCAGGTGTCCAAAGCAGCACACAGTAGTGGGGATTCTGCGTGCGGATCTCACACACACCACACAACATTCATGCTCAATGATGCTGCTCAGGACTAGTGTGCAAATGAGGGATGCTCCATAGGTTTTATCTTTTCTAGGATATAAAAACCTTTGGAGGCAGAAACTATAGCTCATAAATTCATTTCCCTCATGGAAGTGAGCACCTAACTGTCGTTTAAGAAATCAGACTAAATGTACTAAGGACTGCACAACAGTGCTACAACAGTGGTTTTTATCCTTCTGTGTATCATGGATGCCTTTGAAAATCCAGTTAAATGCATATCCTCAACACCTGGTTACCCAACAATTCTACTTGTTCGGCCAGACAGATTGCTCCTAAATTGAGAAGAGGCTCCGGAAGCTGATGCTTGCGAGACGTTCCCTCCTCTCCAGCCTCACTGTCAGGCCCTGGAATGTTATCCTACTTCATATCCCTCTACTGTATGCCTCCTCTCTCTTCTCCAAATTACTATGAATCTTCTTTCTAACATCCCAGTGTAAATCCTGTTTTGCACTACTTAGACTCAATAGAATAAATAAACCCTTTAGGACAGCAGATAAGCCTATTTGGACAGACTTCCTTTTTTGCCTCCAATTGAGCCTCACCCGTACCTCCTCCACCACTACCCTCTGTACTTGTGTGCTTTAAGGTCAAGGCTTCGGGCTTCCCTAGAACCTCTTCTCCATCCACCTTCTCGTCACTCCTTAGGTCACAGCCTAAGACTACCTGTCTGGGAAGCCTTGCGAGCATGCATCAAGTCCTGGGGAACAGCTCCCTACACCTGTGTAGCTTTGTCAAAGAACTTGCATCGAATTTTCATTGTGTTTGCATGACTCACTGTCCAGCATGGGTCTTTCTGTCCTGTTTTTATGCCTGGCATATCACAGGACCACAGGAAATACTGGTTGAAATAATGAACTGATGCTACATGCAAAACTGTCACAGAAAACCACAGTAAGCAGTGGCATTAAGGGCTAATGTGCATCCACAACCTGCATCCACTTTCCCTCGCAGTGTCTGCTCAGAGGGCTACCTAAGCCATTTCAAGGTATGTGTAAAAGTGCATACCTTTTCTAGAGCCTCTCACCTCATTAATTTATATCTGGAAATGAAGGCTTTGCCACAGTCTGGCTGCAAGCACTTGTAAGGTCGCTCCCTGGAGTGGGAATAATTGTGGATAGTGAACTTCTCCAGGGTGAGGAACGTCTTGCCACATAATTGGCAGGGATAGGTGGCCATGGGCTTTACTTCTCACACCTTCCTTTTCAGATGCGCTGACCAAATGCTGTGCCATTTAAGCACAAATGGAAGGATGGTGCTGAGCACATGAGCGGAGCCACGACAGCCAAAACTCCAGACCAGGGGAGAGGCCGCGTCGTGGTCCTGGGCCTGGTTCTACCCAGATATGGGCCTCTCAGTTACCATGAGCTTTGCTTCCTGCTTTCCCACATCCCAACTTATATATGCAGTCTCGGGCTGGGAGGAGAATGTCGGAGGCGCAGGTGAGGGTCCAAGAGCAGAAAGGTAATCTGCATCACTAGGCGGGCACGTGCTCCAGATCACCAGGCCGTCTGCAGAGAGAAGAGGAACAGAGGAACAGTTTTCTTGCATTAGCCTTTGGAAACCAGTGCCCCTCCTCCCCTGCCAGCTCAGCACCAGTGACCCAGAACCACCAGGTTCCTTCCGGAGGCTCCAGTGTGGCCCCCGGGTCTCCCTCCTCCCTGTGTGCTTCCACAGGTCCTTCTGCAAGAAAGTCCTGAGCAGCGGGGAGGCCAGCATAGTGTTGGGACATCTTGGGAGAGCACACGAAGCTTGTATCCCCTTCAGCAGAGACTGCTGTTTCCATACAGACGGTATTAGCTACTTCAGATCCTGACTTCAGGTCAGTGGGAGACTAGGTCGACCAATTCAAAGAAAAAAAACTAAAAACACTCCCCTGTGCGTTCCAGTGTTTCACTGGTACAGACAAAAATCATCTCTGCTTATTCAAACCATGGGCTATTCTTCTTCCCTCGTTGTTAGCATAACATACACTGCTTATCACACCTGTTTAAACTTCCATGGATGAGATGAAATAATTTGTATACATCCAAGTTAATTTGTTTGCAAGGTTACCAGGCTGAAGGTCTCAGCTCTAGGATGCCAACAAAATGTGAACAAAGCTAGTTTAGCTCACGGATGTGGGGCCTGCAGAGGGGAGACCCAGTATTCCCATGGAAACAAGGGCGGCTCAGGCTGCGGTCTGAGGTGTAGTTAGCATCCATCCTCTAGTGAGCTGTGCTCCTAATCTCTTCCCCTTTGCTTTATGGGGACATTCCCTCATTCTCCATCCCTGCCCTGGAGGGTCAACTGCTTGTTCCCAGGCCATTTCCAGGAGGTGGGCCTGCAGCCGCCTCGATCTCAACTTGTCTCACCACCTTTCCAACCCCGACAAGTCCCCCAAGGCCAGGCCCTTCTGCTTCTAGCTGCAGACCATCTTAAGATGAGGCCGGCATGGCAGGCAGGCCTGAACGAGGCAGTAAAAGCCTGGCTACCTAGAATCCTGTGCTTTTCTAGAGAGTAATTCTTAGGCAAGTGAATGCTAACCTTCCGTGTGTTAAAAAAAAAAAATTAGAGTACTATATGTTTACATTAAACACCCTGGAGTAGCTTTTGTATGCAGCCCAGCCTTTTCTGAGCTTTGCCAAGGAAGCAGAGCCCTCCTGGTGAAGGGACCGATCACAGCAGGTCGTCAAGTGCCTGTTTCCCGCAGGCGTTCATTGACTGCCCAGTCTCTAGAGTGGCTCCTTATTGTTAAAAGTTAATTTTACTTACCTTTTCACAGTTACTTTCTGATTGGAAAAGTGAAGTCTAGCTAGGTGCAATTTTATTGTACTAACAGTTGAAGCATCTTTAAACATACCAGCTCAGAGCACATGTACACAGAGAAACTGACATTCCTTTTCTAATGGCCAAAAACTGCAGCAAACTTCTTGTGTTCCTCATCAGCTAGCTCAGATGTTTTTAGTGTCTGCTCAGAGTTCCACAGGAGCCAGCCCCAGGGAGAGACCCCTCCCTGAGGCGCCCCACCCGCCTGGAACCCTCAGAGCCAAAGTGCGCACTTGGACGTGAACTTTCAGCACCGATCCAAAGCTGGGCACGTGGGCGTTCTCAGCCAGCATCTTGGCACCAAACCTTCCAACGGCAGCATGCACCTACCTTGTTTCTCTGTCACCAAGTCTGACTCGAACTGAGCCCGTCTCCCCAACTCCTTGTGCTCTCACGGTATTGCCGTTCGTGCCCAAGGCCGCCCTCTGAGGCCTCCCCAACAACTGCGGCCACAGACAAAACAACTCCTTCTAGGAACGCTATCCCGTGTGGCTGAGTATTTGCTGCCAGGTCTGATGATGTGTCCTACTTCTCATCTGGCCCAAGTCTGGCCGTAATACTGGCGCAGCTATAAAAGCCATAGAATTTATCATCGTCATTGAAAATACTTATTCACTTGAAATTGCTGTGTTCTTTCCAGGTCTATCAAAAAAGATGAAAATATACACATGGAATGAAGTTTAAGATTCCTCTTTTCTTTGTTCTCATTATAGCTGAATTCAAAATAGCACCAGTCCGTCAGGAGACGAGCTGGCTTGATGGGGGCATTTTCTCTCCCTTCCATCAATCCCCTGCATAGACACTTCTTCCAACTTTGCTCACTAAATTCATTCTCCCCACTCTTGTTTTCTGAGAGATGACCAGTATGTCCAAGAGGACTTTCTGTGATGACAGAAATGTCACATAGCTTATGGCTACTAAACACTCAAAACGTGACGCTGAGAAACTGAACTTTATGTTAAAATAGCCCCATGTGGCTAGGGGCTGCTGTACCAGGTAGTGGAGCTCAGTTTCCTGCTTGACAGGGAGAGGAGGGCAAGGTTCTGCTTGCCTTTAGACCCAGCTGTGCTACTGATTCACCCTCCGGTGTTTCCCTGAAACATGGGACGGTTTATGTAGACCAAGTCTCTTGCTCTCTGAATGCCAGGGAAGGATTCCCCAGTTCAAATTCTAGCTTGCCCATTGGTTGGCTACATCTTGAGTGTCTTTCCTCATTTGTGACACCACCTGATACATACAGTGGGCTGTTGGGGACCACCAACTGGAACAAAAGGGATCTGAAATACACGGGAATCTAAAAACACACCACACAAATATAGGTTGTTTATGAAACACTGGTATTAAAAGTAGAAGCTGTCAGCTGCACAACTGGCACAGGGTCCTAGCCACTCAGTTATGGATACGAGAGAAAAACATGTTCTCTCCCACTACACAACCACCATCCATTTTGCACAGTGGGAGGAACACACGTGCTCACAAATGCAGAAAAGACCCATGACACTACAGGTAAAAATTAGTATTCTTTGTTTTTCAACAGATAGGAACTTTGGCTCATAGCTTATCAACACACCAAGAATACAAAGGAAAAGTAAGATCTACTCAATTTAGACCAAAAAAAAAAAAAGAAAGAAAGAAAGAAAGTGCCTGCCCTTGACCACTAAATAAAATTTTCCCAGATCCGCTTTCCAGCCACTTCCCTAGACTCCGAAGTCCAACAGTCATGGACATCATTACCTACATTTTCCTTGGCTTGGCCCTTCAAATATGGTGGGTATATAATCAGGGATTTTTAGACACAGCATATTTTATTTAAACGTGACACACATTTCCTTCCTGTGCTCCCCATGGAACTTTTGAAGAACAAATGTAATTCAAGCATTTTTATACATATTTCACTTATTTCATGAATGTCTTTTCCCAAAACTTCGTGAGTTTTAGGTCTGTGTGTTAAATACACCTAGCCCAACACTAAGTGCAAAGTTGGTCCTCAGATGCTGAATTGAATTAATCTGAAAATGAACACTCTTTAATTTCTTCAGGAAGTCTTTTTTAATGATGAATTCAAATTCACAAATGGTTTTAAGGTTCCATTCACCATAACTGTGTATTTCATTAATGTGGACCTTCAAATATAAATATTTACACTGTTTTCATGATATTATCACAAACTCCTATAAAAACAGTCTGTCTCAACAGACTATAAATTCATTGTGGCTGAGGATCAAAGCTCAGCTGTTTTTAAAAAAATAAACGGTGTGGATAATACAACGTCCCCCATCACCACGTACATGACCAGCACTGGCTGGCTGCCGCCGATTCCAATCTTTAGTTGAAACCTGATGCGCTTTCTGGCCACATCCTTAACAGACTCATGATTAACCTTCTATCATCTGGCAGACCACCAACAATCCTAACAGAGAATTGACAAAGGGATGGTCCTGATGATAATCAGTCTATTCTGTGACATGCAGATTGCATTTGAGTCTTAAATACGGTAATATTTTAACACCTGTCACCCGGGAAAGATAGTAAGTCTTCCCCCAAAACATCTCAGGACATAATTTTCAATCCCCTTGTTTCTAAAAATACTGAGTGAGTGATACAGATCTGCCAGTACGCCAAAGAAGGCTTGTGCCATCTGCTTCATTCTGTTCATACTGATTATTTTGGGGATGAGTGAGGATCAGATTGGAATAAGAACATATATATATGGCAACAGCTAGGAAAGGCTGTGTGCCCTGAGAGCGGGTGGTATATGATGGTAGAGGTCAGAGCACAAGTGTAGTAGTTCTAGGATGTCCCCAGTGCTGCGTAACACAATCAGCTAATGGGGAACGACAAGTGTTCTACGGCATTCTCAAAATAAACTATGACTTCTGGCTTCTATTTCCATTGTGCCCAGTGACACAATGCAAGACCCATTTCTGATAGGAAACTGAATTTCCATTTTTAATCTTCCAACGTTGGTACTCTAAGATTTTTTTGACTCCATTCATCACCATTCCTTATAGATAAGAAGTTTCTGCTCCAAACATTTCCCTGTGTCTTATATTCCCATAACTCGGGATTGTTTTTCTATAAATATGTTAAAAGCCAGTTTTAAAAGGGCCTCTATCAAGTTTCTGTTTACTTCTTATACTCACAAAATATGAAACAGTCAATCATGGAGCAGGGTGGGTAAGTGAGAGGGTGCTTCTCTTAGTATCAGTTCTTTGGAGGACATTGGTAGCAAGTTTCCAACATTAACAAAACTATCCAGAAACATCAGCAAGGTAAAGATGATGTTTCTCAGAACCTCGAGGTAGCTGTTTCTTATTACACATATGCATTGAAAAATCTGGTAGGTATCGTATCTGAGTGAGTGTGGCAGATGATTTGGGACTCAGTGTATGTCTAATCAGCAAAACAGGTGCTCCCGGGGCAGGACTAACTTGGTTGAAGATGACAGATGTGAGACCTTGATAAGTACCTTACCAGATGGCTGTGGCTAGGTTTTCACTCTTAACTTAGAGCAGGGGTTCATAAGTGGCTGTGAATTCTCTGAAATTCTGTGCAACATTAGGAGGTATGAATATTGGAGTTCTTGGACCAAAGCTTGTTTCAGATTTGCTAAGGAGTCCAAGATTCAAACAGGTTAAAGGCCACTGTCTTAGAGTCTTAGATAAAAACAGGAAAAAAAACAAAAAAACAAAAAAACCCTCTAGGTGCCATCAACTCTGTGTGTTCGCAAAGTCATTGATATTTCCTAATCCATAGGCCATATATTTTGTGAAACAATCATTGCATTTTATCAGGTTAGAGTAAAAGAAAAGCCAAAAAAGTTTCTATAATAATGTTCTTCTGAAATTTAAGCAGTAAACAACTTGTACAAATTTCATTTCAAATTTGACTACATGGGGGAGGAGGGGAGGAGCCGCGGCGCCTGGCTGGCTCGTGTCAGTAGAGCATGTGACTACGGATCTCAGGGTCATGAGTAGGCGTCCCAGGGTAGGCACAGAGATTGCATAAAAAATTTAAAAATGTAAAAAATAGATTAAAAAATATGGCAACAGATGACAACTATCATGTAAGATAGGCCTACCTTCTGCCTAGAGGGTAAACTACCCTCTAAATCATAGGGAGGGGTCACTTGTCAGCACCTCGAAAAATCTTATATCTGAAAAATGTCTGCATGTGTGTATTTATCCTCAATAAAGTACTAAGACACCATCACTGAAATCCACTAACACCTGAGCAGACAGCACCTGGGATGAACTCTTATGCTGGATCCACAAGGCAGGACACCCTGCTATGTCTGCACATCTCTTTCCTACAAAGGCCCAATGGCAACCAAGGCTGCAGGTCAACCCACTTGCTATTTTCTTAATGTGCCATGTTCTGTCCCGTCTCTGTGTTTTCCACACAATGCCCCTTCCTAGAGTGTCCTGCCACCCCTGCCCACCTGGCAACTCTTCCTTCTTCCTGTCACTCTGAGGCAAGGGAGCTCCCTGTCCGCTTGGGGAGATGGTAAACCTAGGAGGAAGCAATTAGAAATCCAGCTGAAACCCAGGGGGCCTTGGGCTAAGGAGATTGTGATGGAGATAAAAGTAGCTCACTAAAAAGCATGGCTAAATAAGAAAGAGCAAAATTGGTTTGGTGAAAACCTATCTCCACAGAAAGTTCTTCCGTGTTCCCTCCAGAACTACTTATTCAACAGCGTTTTAGACAGCTCCGCCTTAAGAGGCGTGGTGGGAAGCACTGACTGCCCCTGCGTTCCACCCTTGGCGGGGGGGGGGGGGGGGGCGCACCAACCACCCCAAGCAATTCCCCCACCACCTGTTCAAATCAGGTTTGCTGCCTGCTGACTTTTAAACCGTTACCTTGAGAGACAACTTTGTTAACTCAGTGACTCAGCTCTTATTTTCTTGGAAACAAGGCCTGAAATAAACAAGAAAGCCAAAGTGACTTATGTATCTAATATTCAGAGACCAAAGTAAGGAGAAAGCTCTCTGGTTGATTACACCACAGCTTTAGAACATCAAATCTAGGCACTAGACAGAAAATGGCAATGAGGACAGGGTGTGAACCTTCTATTCACAGATGTTGGGTACAGTCTAGTTAAAGACGGCAATTGAAGAAAGGTATGTGGCTCCAGTCTCTTCTGAAACGCCACTCAAACAGTACTAATGAGATTTTTCTAAAACCCACCCAAAGAGGAGAAAATGGCAATAAAATGTTGGGAGCTGGAAAGCAGGGAAACAAGCAGTGACTGGCTTCTCAGTCCTCAGAAAGCTCAAATCTAAGCCAGTAATGAAAAGCTACAGGGCGACCTGATTTACCCTGGGGAACCCATCAAGAGACTCAGAAATGTGGGCACTAGGTAACTCTGCAGGGGAGGGGAGAGTGGGTATAAGAACCTAGAGAGTCGAAAAGTCTGCTGGTGAAGCATTCAGCCCTCTGACCCCCTTCTAGTGGGGCATCTGAGGGCAGCGCACCCTGCTGAAACAGAGGGACTCCCATGGAAGATTGTATACCGGCCCTCTCTGGCTATAGGAACCCAGGCAACAGGCCTATCCCCTCCAGGAGACTTCTCTGGGAAAGCTGACCAGCCCAAGAGAAAAGAGCTAATTACAAGGACAAATGGCAGTCCCCAGGTGTACCTGCATTAACCCACAACCAAGCCCTATTTAAGTATACAAAGCTTCCATCAGCTTTTTAATGGCTCCACTCATAAGTCAGCAGACAGCTGAGGATCACCAGAAGTCAGAAGAAAGCAACTATGGAGAAAAGAGAACTTCAAAAACAACTATAAATGTGAGAGAGCGAGCGAGGGAGAGAGATCCCTAAAAGGACTATAAAACACACACAGAGATATTTTTAAGAAAACCGAAAAGGCAGTTGCAAGGACAAGACCCAGGGGCAGGGGCAGGGATTTGAGTGCAATTTGCCGGGGAGCGTCTAAGAATTTGCAGAAACTCATCTGATGATTCTTAGGCACCTTTATGTTTGCCAATGTGGCTTCTTTTGAGGGTATCTGCTATTTTTACATATTTGCTCCTCTTAATGCTCACTAGTGATTAATACCACGAAGAACCTTTTATAAACCAGCTAATATAACCCAGAGACTAACAACAAATTCATTCATAGGTTCAACGTCCAAAAAATGCACATTTAGACAAAATAATATAAGAGGAGATCAATTTTTAAATTACTCAAACAGCTATCTTCTTTTTTTTTTTTAAAGATTTTATCTATTTGTGAGAGAGAAAGGAGCGAGAGAGGCAGGCAGAGGCAGAGGGAGAAGCAGGCTCCCTGCCAAGCAAGGAGCCCGATGTGGGACTCGATCCCAGGACGCTGGGACCATGACCTGAGCTGAAGGCAGCTGCTCAACCAACTGAGCCACCCAGGCGTCCCTCAAACAGCTATCTTTATTATATGATAAAGTTACCTATTAAACACTACACCTTGTTAAACATTTTATACTAGAATGGACTTACAATAAAGTTATAAAGAGATGAAAGACATAAAATTGGAATGCAAGAGATCTTTCATTATTTATAATGACTGTCTACACAGAAAACCAAAGAATTCACACACAGGCTAACAGCTTGGCAAGATATTTAGTTATAAAAATCAAAAAACAAAATCAACTGTATTTCTAAATGCCAGCAAACAGAAATATAATTTAAAATACAATATACATTTGCCATAAAACAAAGATATCTAGGAACAAATCTAACCACAAAGGTACAATATATATTTATGGAGCAATTTCAAAACTATACTGAAAGACATTATAGGAGACCTAAGTAAATGGAAAAATATACCATGATCATGAATATGGAAATACAGATGGAATTACCGTAACACTGTCAGTTCTTCCATATTTACATATTAATTCAATGAAGTGCTAATAAAAATTCAACAGCGTTCTTTGTTAGAACCCTGATCATTCCAAATTTTATATGGAAAAGGAAAAGTCCAAGAATGGCCAAGAACTTTCTAGTCCTACTGGATCATACTCATCATTATACCAACAGACCATGGTATCTCCCAAAGAAGAAAAACTTAAGAGATAGTGGATAAGGTTGTTTTGTTGCTATTGCTTTTGTTTTTAAAGCTCATCGTAACTGAGGTGGTATGACATACTGAGGCACAGGATTCGACAAGTGGACCAATGGAGTAGAATGAATAGCCAAGAAACAGACCCACCCTTGTATGGAAACAACATATGACAGGGCTTGGACAGCAATCACTGGGGTGGGAACTGGCCACTTAATAATCGGTTATCCATGTGGAAAATAAGGGAGCTGGATTCCCATCATGCACCACATATAAAAATTCTAGACAGATTTAGTCTTAATGTTTAAAATAAAACTTTAAAACTTCAGGCAAGAATAAAAATTAAAAAGGAGTTTCACAGAAAGGGAAACTCAGATCACTAATACACAGGTGAAAATATGCACAATTTTATACAAGTGAGATTTCTTGGTCCATCATTAAAACAATTTCCCTATACTTTTCTACTCCATGGGATTGCCTTTTTTTTTCCTTTTGTCATATACCACATCTGACATGTCCTGTTAATCTTTTTAACACCCGTCCACCCTCCCACAAAAACACACTGGGATGAAATTCAGTTTTTAAGCCAATCCCATTGCCAAAATATTAGAAAGTCAGGCAAGACCAATGCCTCATGAGAGTAAGACAGACAATATACAAGACTGGAATCATCGACAGACCTTCAAAGATGCTCTTCCTTAGGGATTAAAAGGTACGATATAATTAAATCACTCTACGAAGATATATGCCTGATAAAAGTGAAAGGAATGATCAGAATGCAAGGTGGATAAAGGATACAGCTGTCGAAGGTGTGGTCATCTCTTGCTTGAGAGCTTGCTTGAGAGATTGAGACAGTTCATGGAGAGGCCAATGTTAAAGCTAAGCCTGCAAGTTTACCAGGTGCTTAAGTGGGGAGGTGGTCAATTTCAGGCTGAGGGAATGAATCAGCATAGGATACTTGAAAACGAGTAGTTCAGTATGACTGGATTATTCTGCAAATATGGGGCACTGCGGCCAAAGAGGCCAGAAAAGGAGGCAAAGGCCAAATCATGAAGGTTCAGGGATATAAGACTGCTTCATTCCACTAGGGTAAGGTGGGGTTTGTTGCTGTAATCCTTTAGTAGTTGACTGACCTATTTAGTCAAGCTAGCCACTAAGAGTTTATGAGTTAGTGTGGAGTGAAGGAGGCGGAAGGAGAAGAGGTAGAAGGAAGGAGAGAAGGCCAACAAGACACGGTCTCCACAGGAACGGAAAAAACACTGGGAAGGGCATAAGCACAGGAATCTATGAAGAAAACACAGAGGAGGCAAACCAGAAGAAGCAAGGACAGCCCAGGACTGATACCTAGGCGCTGGGCAACACAAATCCATGATAAGCACCGGACTTGTCATCAGGTCAGACTTAGTGACCATAGCTACAGCAGAGATGTGGAAGACGATTTAGTAGAGAGTGGTGAGACCAGAGGCAGTGAGACCCTCTGGCTTCTGCCGCGTGTCTGAAGGGGTAACAGCAACCTGGAAAGAAAAGCAGGCAGGCCGAAAGGACACTTCGTAAAGTCTAGTTAGATGAGGACTTAGGTTAGGTCACAGGAAAGAGGTATCTGTGGTGGCGGAGGAGGAAAGGAAGGAGTAGTCCTGGAAGAGAAGTCCAGCCGAACGGCGCACAAGGAGCTCCATTTTAGACCTGTCATCCTCGTGCAGGGCCGCGTTAATGCTCTCTCCGTTGCTTGGATTTCAGTCTGTGCGCTCTGCCCAGGCGAGGTCTGGTTCCAGACCTCTTCAATCTAATGGTGCCTAATGGACACAGAGGCCAGTGAGGACACCTACGCCATAAAGGAGAAGCTGAGGCTCTTTTCTAGACCAAACACAAAGAATGACACCCTTTGGCTACAGGAACATGGATACCGTTCTGAATCTGGCTTCTGTAATTGACTCTACATTACTTGGAGCTCTACCTGGGTGGCCTCAGATCCTGCATTAAGCCCACATACTCAACTCTGATCACCAATGTTTGTCCTTTACAGCATCGTTTGGTAAAGTGGGTGAGGAGGAATTTGTTTTCTTTATGGCAGGCTGTAGCTAAATCGATTTTCCCTCAGGACATCTATTCTGCATTGTGGAACAGGGCGGAAGCAGGCTTGTGGGGACAAGTAATTCTTAGAGGTTCCAAAAGCAGAAGAAGCTTTCTGCTGCTAAATTCCTCCACTTTTCTTGGGTAAGAGAGAGTAGTAACAAGTCTATGGCAACAAAAATAAGCAAAATGAGAATTTGCATTAAAAAATGTGAGGCTTCAAAATAATTTCTAGATGGTTACTGTATAAAGCAGGACCCCAACAGCTCAAAACCCCTGTTTGGCTGCCCAGTCTAGTAGGAGAAAGTAGGCTTTTCTGCAGGTGGGAACCTTCCTTTGTTACCGTTGTGTTTAGCAGACTGAAGATCTGTCTGACCTATTTAACAGTTCAGGCAAACCACTCTGAGTCTACGTGGAATGGTTGGGGAAGGTAGGAGGAGAACAGGTAGAAATAAGGAGAGAGCGCCCCTGGACTTCTGTCTCAACTGAAACCAGAGGAAGCCCTAAAAATGAGCAGAAAAGGCAGAAACCCTGGAACATGAGCCTCAGAAGGCCAGAGAAGACCAAGAGAAGCCACACTACCCAGGGGAAAGGACTGCTGCCTGGGGCGGGTAGCCAGGCTCCATCCCGGCAGGGGCTCCTCCCTGAAGCAGGTGTGTAAGCAGCGCCCCCTCCCTCCCAAACAGAGTGGAAGCAGAGGGGCTCATCCAGCTCAGGCCTCCCCAGCTAGGGCCAAAACACTGTCCTAGAACGGGTCCCTCTGCAAGATGCTGAAAACTTCTGCTCCCTTCCTCTCCACGCCATGTACGTGATCATTTTAAGGACACTCCGGAAGAAATATCAAATGTCCACAAACAAGCAAAACAGGCTTGTGCATCCAGAGAGGCAAGGGTGAAGTCCAGGGCTGGTTGTCAAGCTGAGACGGAGCAGACCTGGTCTCAAGGAGACCAATCATGGCCTCCATCTCATGGTGGTATCATGGTGGGTGAGAGGGGTGGACAGCAGTCCTGAAACCCACACGAGAGCCTCTGGTACGAGAAGATTTTCCAGTCATAAATTCAGTGATGGAGGCTATCCTTTTGTGACAGCTGAAACTAGATCCCCCTCCTCCCTCCCATCAAACCCTCTATGGCTGGCCTTTAAGCCCTTCTAGGCTATGCTTCCATAGCTCACAGCCCGTGATCTCTGTTTCCAGGTCTCTAAGAGTAGGGCACAGAGGAACCAAAACTTACCTAATTAGTGGCAGAGCCTATTGTCCTAATACAGTTACCATTCTAGGGAAAAGAAAAGCCTGGTTTCTTCCCAGGAAGTGTGTGAGGGTAAAGGTTCAAACTGAGGAAAAAAAAAAAAAAGAAAGAAAGCAGACCAGTCACCCTAATGATGGGAAGCCAGATTCAGGAGTTAAAAATCTCCTGAGGGGGGGGGAAAAAAAATCTCTTGAGGGAAACATAAAAGCTACAGGAGGTTTGAAAAAGATGCTGAAGACCCTGATGGACTGTTTGGTTCTGAAACAACAGTGTCTCTAAATAAAAAGAAAAAGGCCTGCAAACAGATAACACTATGTCAGCAAAGTATCTCGGAGTGGCAGAATGAGAGAGGACTTCTGCTCTTCCTTTCTAAAAATCTGACACTGGCCACCGAGGTGCGGCGCGTAGCAGGTGGGCGAGGGGGACTTCAGACACTTCATGGTGTCCCATGGGCAAAGGCTGCTTGAAGGCAGCTGTGAGGCTAAGGGGAGGAGCAGGAGATGGGCCTGGAGAGGAGGCAGGGCTGTCCCAGAGGGCGTGGGGGTCAGTGACAGCCAGGATGCTTCCATCAACAGATTCCTTCACACAGGACAAAAGTCACAAGCATGCACAGCACACACTTACCCTCTCCCCCAGGGACAACTCCTGGACCCAGAGGGAACCGCAGATTGAAAGGTGCTGCTCTAAAATTCTCCATGGTTGTTTTTAACACGCAATGAGCCTGAGATCCAAAATCTGATTACCCAAATGGCCACGAATATAACTGGCAATTGGTAAAGGACAGCTTCAGCTCTTTCTTTCCCTAAGCTTTTTCACCAAATGAGCACCCAGAAGTCACTGTCCTATGAACTGTGTACAAACTTAACAGAAAAAGGTAAAATGGCTGTGCCTGTGCCAGCGTTCACTGACCTTCTTCCGGAAGCACGGCTGCCCCCCTCGGAGGGCACACGCCCTATTTATCAGACAAATGACCACACAGTGTTGGAGCAAGAATGTTCTCTTTGCCTTTCCATGCCACGTCCCATAGATCTAAATGACGCAGAGCAAATGGTTCACGCAGGAATACTTTAGTTGAAATATAAAAATACGTCTCACTGGTCCTTCAAAGTGACTCCAGTTGTAAATATTTTTCCTTTTTAAGATGTTACACATTTCATCAGTTTCCATTTTAAAAAGCAAAGGCACTGGAAAGACAAGGCAACTTGTCCCAGTTCCTGCACTGGCTTCGCTGAAAGGCAGAAAGGAATGCCGGGGGAAATGGAGGCGAAAGCTTCAGAAGAGAGGAACACTGGCAAGCAGGGCCGCATCTCCTTTTCACCTCCAGTCTTTTCTCTCCCCCCATTCACAGCTTTAGGTCCTTTGTTTGTTTAACAAACCATTACAATCATACCCCGCTCAATGGGGAGGAATGTGAGCTCTCTAAGTAGCTGTGCTGGCGAGCCACATGTGTGGTCCACCCCGCAGCCCAGCCCGGGGGCCTCACTGTGCGGGTCTGTGCTCCCGGCGCCCTGGAGGCCAGGCACCTTGCTCACAATGAGCCCCATTTCCCCTGCCGCATGCCTGCTGCTCCTTCCCAGTAGCCTATAGCGATGTCCCAAGTAGCTCCTCCTTTCGGGCTAGCCTAGCCACCGGACTGGCCATACTGCCTGGGCTTGTCCGGTTCAGCTCCCGAGACCAACACTACCTGGTGTGGCAGCCACCCCCTACCTGCTCCCGGCCCATGGACTCACCAGCCACACAGAGCTGACACAGTCCAGGCTCTTCCCAGTTATCACGCTTAGCCTTCCAACGTCCATCACATTGGAAACAGAAGACACAAGGGCAAGACCCCCTCCCCTGCTTCACGGGAGCTGCTCTGCCTTTCTCCGTTCCTACTAGAGAGACTGGCCATGTTGGGATGAATTTCAATGTCTTGGCCAAACATCAATATGTTTTTTAGTCCGATTGTATTTCAAAGGGCATTCAAAGGCTATTTATTTAGCACAATGACAGTCTCATTAAGCCCTCTGAGGCCCTGTCAGAGAGAGAGGCATCTTTATCCCCATCCGACAGATGAGGAGACTGAGGTGTTGAGATGATGCTCCCTGCCCATTGGAACTGACAGAGAAGAGGCTGCAAGTGCTGTTCTGTGCAAAGCACGGTGGCACCCAGTGAGGGCCCCGTGAGTGTCAGCATCACTGGTGATGACGAAAACGACCAGAGGCCAAACCTGGGTGATCTGAACTGTGTGCTCTTCCCACCCGTACCCGGCCATCCTTCCTAGGTACACCGTCTGCACGAGCCCCAGGCTTCAGCTCTGACTACAGTATTTCCAAAGACAGCCTCAGATTCCGTGGCTGGATTCCCTGGTACGATTGGCCCCTGACCAGCATCTTCCTCAGGCTGGGCAGCCATCACGTGCCAGAGAGAGGAAGACACCCTCTATGCAGCTCAGGCACACCAGGTGGGTCAGGGAGGCTTGAAAACATTTGAACGGACAGGGAGCCTGCAGAAAAGTCCACAGAGTGATCTGTCACCTCTGGCTGTGGGTGGTGGCCAGCAGATGACAGAAAGGTTGCCAGTGGGAGCCTCTGATACCCTGGGTTGAAGAGCATACTCAAGTTTCGAAAAAAGAAAAGTTAGAAGAATGCTGTTCGAAGATAGTTGGCAGTATGAGGGGGAAGTGTATTTCTTCTCTAATAGAACCTCTGGGAAGGCCCTGGAACCTCCTGCCCAACCGGACTGACTGTCCCTTGTGCTTCCAAGTGACTGGTCATACACGCACCTGGACGGCAATAATCTGAAGACGCTACCACCGTTTACATACCTGCTAGGTGACAGGAAACACCAGCTTCCGGGTGGTCGTGGAGTCCTCTCAGGAGCTTGTCTGAGGAGTCAAACCTGTAGGAAGAGATCTTGCATGCCTTCAGTGAACGAAGCTGGGGCAGCGTTCCCCCCACCAGGCTGCAGCCTCAGCTTCCCTTTGGGAGCACATACACACACCTGATCCTGTCTAGAGATTTCTGACCACCCTTCCAGGCATTTTCATGGACGACAGACCAGTTTTAAACTTTACAGTCCTGTAGTAGGATACCTCCATAGCCACACCACCGTTAATTTTTAAATGTCTCTGATCTACCAGATGGCAAAAGTCTTAAACATTTAGATCTGATATATTTAAAAGGTATGATAAAGTTCATAATGCAGTAACTTAAAGGATTTTCAATCCGACGTCATCTTGCCCAGGAAGGTCTTTAAGAATTTCTACTACATCTCTTTTCCTACTTGCAATAGATTAAAAAAACCCTGAAGTTTTCCCCTGCTTTCTGCCAGGTTGGTGGGGAGGGCCAAAAACCATGAAATTGTTTATAGAAAATATTCAAAATAGCACACAGAGGAAATGACTTTTTTTTTAAATGAACAATATTAGAATACCATAAAACAGGTATGCAAATCTATGCAATGATAGAACCTGAAACAAATTCTCAAATGAGAAAAGGCAGCAAGAACCAGTAGGCATTCATTTTCAACAAGACCTTCAAAGAAACATATAGATTTACCAGATGTGCAGGGGGAAAAGGCTGAGGCCTCTAAACTGAACCCACAGTCCAGTGGTCACCAAAGTTGGCTCTGCACTAGAATTGCCAGAGAAATCTTTTAAAGAATACAGACTCCTAGGCCACAGTGCAAACAGCACAGCCTCGCAGCATATCACTCTGGCCCTGGGAGTCGAGGTTTTCACCAAGCCTTCCAGAGCCCAGCCTGCATCTGGTTTTGCACCACTGATCCCTGGTGAGCATGCAGAAACCAGTACCTCTGCTCACCAGTTCGTTATAAAACTTGGCTTCTTCCAATTTAGAACTATGCCAGACTGTCAGTCCTCAGAAGGGAAAGATTGTTAGGACTTTCTTAACCAGCCCAAAGATAAATCTATTATGAAACAAAGCCAATCCTATCTCACCTACGTGATTTACTCACTTGGTTGCCTGTTTCCTTCTCTTAGTTTGATCAAAAAAAGGCTCTGCCCGTTTATTTTGTAGGAGAACACCCTTTTAACTTAAAAATGGAAAATTAGGGGTGCCTGGGTGGCTCAGTGGCTTAAAGCCTTGCCTTCGGCTCAGGTCATGATCCCAGGGTCCTGGGATCAAGTCCTGCATCAGGCTCTCAGCTCAGCAGGGAGCCTGCTTCCCTCTCCCTCTCTCTCTGCCTGCCTCTCCGCCTACTTGTGATCTCTGCCAAATAAATAAATAAAATCTTTTTTAAAAATTGAAAAATTAAGATCATTTTAGACAACTAAGTTTTTAAAATAACCCATCACAATTCAGGAAAAAGCCTGAAGGAGGGTTAAAACTGGAGGTAAGTAGGATTTCTGAAGCAACCAGAGAGTTTGTTTTGCATGTATAAACACTTCACGAATCATCTCATGGCCCAGCCCTCTTCTCCAAATACCCAACATCTACCATGGTGCTTTAGATTATTGGGTAGCCTCCAAAGGCCTGTATTAGTCGCTGCTGTTGTTGTTGTTTTTAAAGCACTTTAAAAAACATTGAACCAAGAGAGTAAAATCCTTCTGGATGATTCTTCCTTTGCTCTTACACATCTCACCAACGGACAATACCAATTTATGAATTCAGAGAGGCGGGAGCTCTCTCCTGCTTCACAAGAAAGGGTGCACATGACATGAAGTACGCAAACCAGGCAGTGGAGTAGCTTAGCTTCATTGTCAAAATATTCAAATTATCACTAAAAGAAAGCAATTCCTTTCTGAACCCAACAATACTCCTTGGCCTCCGAGGGCTCACACAGGAGCTTATTCTTAAGCTGTTCAATGTAAGCAGCACCAGTGAAAGAGGAGAACTCTGGCAGGGAGGAGGCCAAGTTCCTCCGCCTCTCCCACCTGCCATCTCAGACCAGTAACGCTCCCAGAGTTAACAATGCAACAGAGAACCTGCAAGCATGCGTGGCCCTGGGGAAAACCGCGCACTGTGCAACAGTGTAGCCAAGCAGAGAAGAGAGGGGGAAAAGAACACATCTAAGTTTGACAGGACGCTCTTTGCACACTGCATTTCAGGTTAGAATTCAGATTTTCAGAATCAGAAGAAAAGGTTTTAATCTTTCAAATGTAAACATATACAAATATGTACATATATATGTGTATATGTGTGTGTGTGTGTATATGTGTGTATATAATCTTTGTTATATACATATATAGGTGTTATAGGGTCATTTTTGCCATACACATATATGGATATGTATATCCATATATAGATACATATGGATATATATATATATGGCAAAAATGACCCTATAACATTAAACACTCCTAAATACACGTATTTCTGAGCTCCAGAGTAGCAAGAAAAGTCACATTTTTCTAGGAATGAGGATTGGCACACAGTAAACAGATTAGAGTTAATTGTTTAAGAGGGAGAATTTGCAGGGGAATGATCTGTTTGTGTTTGCTCATTCACTGATGACAAACAGCGAAATCTCCTAAATCTAGAGCATATGGTTTCTAGAATGCATCTTTTCGGGCACAGTCCATCTTTCGAGGCAACTGCTTCTGAGGGCCACATTTAAGAATATATCCTTTTCTCTTTGAAGGTACTGGTTCAGCTGCCTGCTGGGCATGCACCGAAACCCAAATTAAACAAAGGGATTTCCCTCCAGCTTCAGCTCATTCACTTCTGGCTACTCCTGAGTTTTCTTAAGTCAATTCTTCAAACTGACTTTTTTATTTCTAATGATCTGAGTGGGAAAGAGTTGGGCAAGCTCCACATGCTGGGATTTCTTCCTCCTCTAGCTTGAAGATGGGTAAGGCTTGTGTTTGAAAAGCTTTTCAAATGAGTTTTTTAATTTATTCTATTTTCTGAAGACTGTAATTCCAGACGGAAAGGAGCCCACTAGATACAGGAGATAACAGACACCCCACTCTTACTTTGCTGAGTAAACAATGAGATTATTCCCCTGAAGTAGAGACTTTAAGTGGGATATTCACATTTATCTCAAAACAACAAAATCAGTTTAAAGAGGTCACGGAGGAGTGAGCTGCAAAGGGTCCCTCAAAAATTGAATACCTGTGCAGGCCTGACAGCTGGCCATCTACCTTCACACACGATCGCTGGGGACCCCACTCGTGACTCAGGCTTTCAACTCCTCCTTGAAATCAGAGGCCTCCTCAATCTCCATCTTCAATCCTGAACTTTCTTGCAAATTCCAGATGAATCCAGCTGCCACCTCTCTGCCTGGATATCTCACAGCCCTGAAAATCGCCTCTTCTAAAGCATGGGCCCCTCCAGCAATACCAGTTTTAGCCACTGGCTCCACTAGGTACCAGTTCCTAATATATCCTGGATGCTCACAGGTTGTGGCCATTTTAATCACTTAACACACCCTTAACAACCATATGAGTAGATGCTATTAGCCCCATTTTACTGATGGAGAAACTGAGGCTTAGAAGTACTCTGCCCGTGGGCACGTGACCAGCAGGCAGTGGAGTTGGCATCCAGATCCCTGGTGGGAGCGGCCATGTTACCAATAGGGCAATCTCTCCACTGTGTCACTCCCCAGACTCTCCCAAGTCAGAAACTCTGGGGTCACACTAGATTTTTCTCACTGACTCAGCTATACGGATTCTGCGAGTGTACCGGCCCCCTCTTTCCGTAACTTCCGTAGTCCCCACTGTTTGGGCTGTGTTTTGCCTTCTTCACAGCCTCGACATCAGCATGGCAGGACGACTCTGGAATTCTGCTCCATTTGTCCTCCCAACAGCTTCTCTTTCTAGCTCGTTTAAAACAGGAGGCAGGCTTTCTCATTCCTTATGTTTGAGCCCAGATGACCGCGGAGACAGTCTGTCCTTGTTAACCTCTAAACCCCATGAGGAGATTCTGTCCAACCCCCAAGATGGAAGAAAGAGAGGGTGCCCTCGAAGGGGAGAGAAAGCACCTCTCCGGCCCTTGCACAGCTCTCTCTCCCAGGACAGTGGGCACAGCCCTTGGGGAGGACAGGGTGTGGGCCGTGCTCTGGGAAACCCACACCCAGGGCGAGGTTTTCAACCTCCACTCAGGTCCTGAGGCAGAGAGCTGCAGAGCCCAGTGCTGGGACACACAGAAGGGCCACGCCAGACCTTCACCTGGCAGGTGCCGTGGAATTCTCTGGGTTTAAGGTCATACCCCATGAAGAAAAGGGAGAGAGATGAAATGAAATTTCCCTGTAGGTTAGCAGAATGGAGGCTGGACTCTGAATCAGTCACAGGGAATAAAAAAGGAAGACTTCCTGCATACTTCAAGTTGTGTGGTGAGGTTCAGACTTGGGGTGGGGGGGTGTTGGTTCTGGAAGGTGCCAAGAACCTTAGCCTCCTACTCCATATGCATCTGTGCTACTGGCTAGCCTCAACTGCTACAACTGGTGCCAGACTGTTTTTCAAAAAAGGCCATCCCCTGTTGCAGAGAGGAGTGCGTCTATGCAGAGGCTCTGGTGACCTGGGGGCAGTCCTGTGCTCACAGCCCCGGGGCAGAGAGAGGAGGAAGGAAGGAAACCCGCACAGATGTGGAGAGTTTACTCACAAGATTAACTCCTCTGATTCCTATGCAAACACCTAGAAAGGGAGAAACACAGAAAGCTGTCTTTAGGGCCTTTATCTTAGACTGTGAGTTGCTTGAAAACCAAAAAAAGTAAGGATGTCGACCAGGACAAGGAGAGAGGGAGGCCAGTGCAGCTGGGCTCAGACAGGACACTCCTCTTCCCAAGCCTGGCCGGGACTCCGGGGCAGGGCGCTGGGACAGCGAGAGGGTCAGCTCATTTCCATGTGAAGGAAATGAGAGTGTGCAGCAAACTGACAAGCTCAGGGAAGAGGAGAGTCCTACGCTAGGAGAGAGGATGTGAGTCCTTCACGTGACAAATTTGTTCAGTCAAAGATGTTGCAGTAACGGGAGGTCCTTGTGGCACCAAATGAAACAATGAAGAGGGGCTCATACCTTGAGGCCAGTCACACATACTCAAAGCCAACCCCATTTCAGTCCTGTGGCTAACTATTGGAGGCCTTCGGAAGAGACTTCCAAAAGCCCTGAGGAAAACTGGACAGGGATCCAGACAAGCTCGGCTCTCCCAGCCATTCTGCAGAGATCAGAATGTTCAGAACAGCGAGCCCTGGCCGGAAGAGCTTCAGATGGACAAGAATCAGCAACCAGGGAATCCCATTCTCCTGCCACCCAGGCACCGAGTCTGCCCAGCAATGGGGCACATCTGGTGGGAAGATGGAACTGGGAGAGGAGGCTTTCCCTGAGGAGCAGGTGCCCTGTCACAGAGGCAGAGCAGGCCAATGCAGTGCCCTCTCCCTGCTTTGGTTGTTGGGAAGATGAGTATTTCGTAGGAAACTGGACCTGAGAAGAGAACTCACGGGCAGTGAACGTGGAGGCGAGGGTGTATTGGGCAAGCAGGCCACGGTTTGGGAAAGCAAAGCAACCACAGCGTAGAACCACTCTGGCCTCATAAGGATCTGGCCTCTGTTGACACTTGCTTCCCTTCTGATGCCAGATAGGTGAGGTATAGAAGGGAAGAGAGAAGCGAGCAGCTCATGAACATTCGCATGGCCTGTCCCCAATCTCTGTCACCCAACACGGGCACCACGTGCAGGAGACTACTTTCCAGGCTGTGGTGCCTAAAAATTTTCTAGGACAAGTGTGCAGAGGTGTGCTGGAGGACGAGGCCAAACCCATCTTATTGGCCAAAATTCAATTTTCATGTGGCCTAACTTAAACCTGAGACTGGCCTGGTGAGTAAGGAGCTTGAATCTGTGAGGTCAGAGCAGAGGGCTTTCTACAGACTGGACCCTGAGGTCTAGTTGGACTCCTCAGGGTCTTTCTGGAGTGGTTCCCTTTCCTTCTTATCACAGTGCTGCTGTCAGAGGGATTCTTGTAACATGCAAATATGCCCCTGTTCCTTGGTTCTTGGGGATTTCTCCGCCTTCCCATTAGTTTCTGCCAGTGGCAAGCAAGAGTCCTGACTCATCAGAAGCACCAAACGTTTGCCATCAGGAGACAATGTGCTCAGGTTTATGTTACAGAAGGAGACCTCAGACAGCAGACATAAGGGCTATGCTCCCAGACTGATCCAGTGTGTATTTTAGAATCAGTATGATCATAATTACTTTGGGGGGGGGGAACAACCCAAAAAAAGTGCACAAAAAGAATAAATGCAGTAACTGTGCCCTGAAGTTTGTTCATAAAATGAACTGTTTGCAGGGAGTTCTCAATCTTCCCTGAGCCAGAGCTCACCACACTCTCACGGTGCTCTTACAGAGTTGACAATACAGGGCAAGGAGAACCATTTTAAGGAAACAATATAAAACAATGATCATCTTAATGTGGTTCTAATTTACATGTTGATTGTGAGTGTGTCTGTTTTATGAATCACTTTTAATTCCTGCGCTCCAACAAAAAGGAAAAAATTACCTTGGTAAACGCCACATAATGGATCAATTAAATGACTCCCCAAATAAAGTTCACTTCATTAGAGTATAAACATGCATAGCTCCTAGTGCTATTTTAAACACGCTGGTAGAGAAGTGTACTTTATTTACTAATTTTAACAAGATTCAATACCATCCGATATGATGAAGACCCCCTTCCTGCCGTCAACTCCCTTCATCTCTAAACTGCCTTCATTTTTAGCCTTTTGTTTGTTCAGGGAGTCAGAAAATAAAGACATTTTAATGATAATTCTTACATGACAACTTCTCTTACGCAGGAGTGGTGTAAGAATGTGTCTTCCTTTGCCTTATTCCACTGTATTCCAGTGCCGTGTAACAGTATCGTGTAATAGTATCGCTGTGCTGTACATAACAAGATCATGTTTAACTAGAGACAACGATCACGATGGTGCCTGGCACAGAATGGTCTTCCAGGTATCATAAAGTGGCCTAAAGGACGTACAGAAGTGATTCTGGCACTCTGGGATTTTGCTAAATATTTCTCTTTGAATATGATGGTTGGACTAGTTTCAATTAGAATCATTTGGAGAACAGGAATTTAAACACACACCCCCATGTATCTAATATTCTCTTCACTCTGGTTTTCCACCTCGGGCAGCCGTGAATAACCTTCTAGAAGTCAGCCCCCAGAGCAAAGTAAGTTGGGACGTGACTTATCTAGTGAAAGGCTTAGGGGAAAAAAAATTTCAAGTGTAAGATGTAATATAAGAAAACTTACACAGAACACTGGAATTAAAAAAAAAAATGGCATATTACAGTCAAGGACATTTTGTAAAAAAGAAAAAAAAAAGGCGTGGAGAGAGGCCAAGAATTAAGGTTAAGCAACCGTTAGCACTGAAGGTCCAAATCCAGGGGAGGGTGGCGTGAGGTGAGGAAGGCACGGGCTTCTTAAACAGAGAGCTAATACATGTTACAGGGGAAAAAACATCAACATGTTGGATACGAAATTTAAGGCTGAAATTAGAGGTTGCTATTTTGAAATAGGTGGTTAAAACAAATTATAATCTCCATATGTATGGTGGAAAATGATCATAAATAAAAAATTCTGATAAATATGGAGTATCCTGCCAACCATAAGTCCTCTCAGATAAACACTGGATTTAGAGGCCCACTTTTTCCCCATTTCATAACTTTCAGAGATTTGGACAGAAGAGATGAAAACTGAGAATCACCTCATATTATGGTCTTCTGAGGATGATTGAGAAACTGAACTATAACATATCTAGCAGACTCACTATGATTCTAAATGGAGGATAATGCTCCCAAATTTTCCCTTAGTATTTTATCTGTTTTTCAGGATCATTTTAAAACATCTTTTTAAAATGTAAGAGAGGGAGCTCATAAATTTCCAGTAAACAAGTCATGCTAAATAAAAATCAGCTGTATAATAATCCCTTATTTCTAAATGAAAATAAATATCAATGACAGTTCTTCACATATTCTCTTGATTTTTTCCTAAAGAGTGAAAAACAGGCTTTTCTATCCCTCAACCCTATTTTTCCTTCAAAGCCTGAAGTTCCTCAAATGAAGATTCTCTGAGAGCGAGCATTTTCTGGAACATAACCCCCTCTACTGTGGGAAAGGTGGAAGGCTTTGGTGTGTGCCAAACCAGAGGAAAGAACAAGAATACAGACTCACGCCTGAGTGCAGGAGAGCAGACGGGGCAGAAGTCTGCTGGCTCGGCAGAGACATACTTACCTTTGTCAGTCTGAGGTACAGAGGACTGTTCGATGTGACGTGAAACAGAGGCCACATCAGACGTGAAAGCAACCCTAGAGCGAGGGGGGAAAGAATCAAAAGGTTAAAAAAAAAAAAAAAAGGCACTGAGAAAAACCACATCCCTGCTCTGTAAGAGACACTGATATACAGAATATGAGTTCAGGAATGCCAAGATCAAAAAGTTCTCCCCGTCGACATGCCCTAGCACCATATCCCTACATTCCAGAGACCCGCCTTCAAGTTCTGGCGGCAGTCGTCCTTTGAGAGGGGCCGGGCAGTGGTGTGGGGAAGGGCATGGGCCTCCGTGTCCGAAGGCCGACATTCCCAGGTGCCCCTGGAGCCACTCAGAAACCTCACACAATCTGTTCGGTCTCCCTCGGCCTCGGCCTCCCGCCTGTCACATGAAGACAACAATCGTACCTACGGCCCAGGAGTCTTTCGAGGATTAAATAAATTACTTTGAGTAAAGGGCTTTGCTCCGGTATCTGGGAAGCAAGGAGCCCTTGTGGATTTGCAATTATTTTCCAGAGACCCCAGTTCAAGTACAAATACCTCACAGCCTCAGGCAGAAATCAGGTGACTATCAGAATCTTTTAAGAAGTGTCAAACACGAACACTATCCTTTGGGAAAGGGAAACCAGTCCCTGAGCAGGGTTGAAGGTGAAGTGGGGGTGGGGGGGGAGATTCTAAGGAGCAAGAAAGGATCATTCAAAGGCCCCAAACACACACAGGCAAACAAAAACCAAACACACAACCAAAAAACCAAAACAAACAAAACTCGCTTCACTCCTGTTCCCCACCCCCCCACCAAAGACAAGGCTACTGTGAGAAAAGAGGTCTGAGGCAGAACTTGCTGACAGTAAGCACACCCAATGAAGGTAATTTTAAATCTGTATTTCAGAACAGTCTTTCCTGTAATTCAATCTAATGAATTAGGAGGATGTTTCCCTTGCAATGACTAGATAAGCCTGTAGTAGGGCTGCTTTTTTTGCTCAGTCTGGATGGACGGGAAGCCATCTGAGAGGGAAGTATCTGGTGTCTTTTTACTAGGAAGTTTGATGATGGAGATAAACACACAACGCAAACACAAACATGTCGTATATGTTGACTCCCAGGCCTGTTGTGAAGGTCTGACTCTCAAACCTTTTGAAATGATTCTTCTTGGGGACTCTAGCAGTCTTCGGTCCGGAGACGAGGCTTTTTTTTACAGAGGATCATGGAGCTGGAGTTATCTGATTCAACAGGCATAGCAAGAACACAGCTTTTTAACCGAAGTTACTTCCTTGGCCTGTATGTAGTTCCTTCTATCAATCTAGACAAAGATATGCCTCGCTGCGAAAATGAAAAAGTGTAGTTTGATTTCCTACACTTCCTTCCACCCTTCACCCCTCCCTACTTTGGTATGATGTCACATGAAATTACTTCCAGAAACGGAGAGTAGAGCAGCCAAATCATAAAACCTAAGTGCTATGCTTACTGCCTTCTTATCTGCAAGTTAATACTTCTGGGGGTGAGAGTGTATCGATGATCAAGGACATGGTAATTTTCCTATTTCATAAGAAATCTGAAATCTCAGCAGAATCGCAAACTGCTGAATCGACCACATTTGTATGACCCACACAAACACCCCAATCCTATACAAGATTCCTACCAAAGCTCACACACTTGCAAACCTGTATTTTATACCGCACCCTTACCTTCAATCAAAAACAGACAACCAAACAGATTTCTTCAAAAATAATCTTGGTGGTAAAAACAAAAATATCACGAAGGGTAAAATATTAGCCAGTTACTGTACTTCTGTGCTTCCTTACCCCCTTTACTAAAATTTTCCATTATGATTTTAAGATGTTGTTTCCCAAAGAATGTTGACAACTATTTCCCACTTAAAGCTGTGGTTTAAAAAGAAATAGGTTTTAACTTGAAAAGAGCCCCAAACTGGGCTTGTTCTAGGGTCCTGTGAAATCATAGTAGTTCATCCTTTAGATTCAAAATTTCCCTTCTTTTCACTGACGAGTGAAGGTTTTGCTTCTTTTGATAAGGGGCTCATAGCAGTGGTAAATCTGGTTAAAGAAATTGTCAAAGGGTGTTTTGTTTTGCATTATTTAACACTACATCATAGAAATAAATCACGAAAATGGATGCTTTCTCCATCACAATCACTAATTCCGGCCCAGTGATAGTCCACAGAACTCTAAATATAAAGCTTTTCTCGTCTAGCTGGAAATATCTAAACACTGTGTTGAGATTTAATTTTAGGAAAGAATACTGGAGAACAGAGCTTAGATTTTAAAAGGACAATGCTATCCACTTTTTTATGCCTCCTGTTCAGAGGCTGATGGGCTGCTCAACAAACTTGCCAAATTAAAAAAAAAAATGTTTAATAATTCTCCATAAAGAATAGATTTTAAAAAGCTATAGCACCAATCAGGTAACAATAGATCAATCAGGTTTTCCTAAAATGTAGTATTTGCAGTTGAAGCCTGGATAAGTAATTACATTCAAAGTAATGTACAGGGAGCTATCAATCCCCATTCATGCTGCTCGCATTCACCGAGCCAGGAGCTTTGCTGGGCTTGGAGATATAAAAATGAATCCGCCACAGCTGCTTTACTTCCAGCTAAAAGAATACACCTAAACAAAGAGCTACAGGGTAGTGTGTTAAGTGCTATAATAGAGGTGTGCACAAAGGGCTTGGGGCCAAAGGAAGAAGCTATAAATTCTTCCTGGGAAATCAAGCAAGTGAGGGGTGATGTTTCCTTGCGATAAACTCAAGACTTTTTCCTTACTATGTTCTCAAAAGTAAGTTAGTAATTTTAAGATTTATGAACTGTGTTAATGTCAAGTGCTATACTGGTCTCTTTGCCAGTTTCATTCACGCTTGGCATAGCCTTCAGTTACGACATCCCAAGAATATAAGTTTTTAAAAATAAACATATTACAATATTCCCATACAACACACGCTATCCAGAGCGGCAGGAAGAGCTCCCATGAGTGAAATTCAGATACAATGTTCAAAGATGTTTTGAAACATAAATGAGTGACATTCTTGACACTTAGTAAAGTTACATTAATAATGCTTACTTTAAGTATCAATTTTTTCCTTTTTCTTCTTAATGCAAAAATAAAAGAATCACTTGATTATATCATGGTTCATATTTGTCTTTCTCTACTTCTGTGTTTAAAATAGAAGGAGGGTGTTGAATCAACTTCTACTTAGCATCATTTATTATGCATACCATATTCCTACTTATAACACAGTTGTGACAGAACCTCCATTGTTCATTACACACTAGCCCCAAACTTGAGTCATTCTAATGTAAGCATGAGAAACCACCATCTCCTTTGGGGTGAATTTCCAAATTCCTCTGTGTTAAATTGAGGTCTAATTTTCCCTGTGCCTGGTTTTCACAAGAAGGCCCATTCCACCCCATGTGCTCCTTTTCAGCTGTCAATAAACAGAGGCAGTGAATTCCCCCACAGCTTCACAAAGCTAGTTAGGCAGAGCCATTCATTCCTTCAGGAAAACAGGGCATTGATTTCAGCGAGTTCCCAGGGAGCAGCTGCAACAAAGAGATCAAAGGCCCACCTCTCTTTCCCTCCACTGCTTCCATCAGGCCGGGCCCAGACAAACAGGCACAGGTTTCCTTGAGACAAGGAGAGGGCCCGGCAGACCACCTCATGGTTCCATTCAAATTCATCCGTTTCCTACATTCCAGGGACAGTCCAGAATGCTAACCATGACAAACCAGCACAATCGGCCGGCATAATATACTGCTCGCTAGTTCATCCAAGGTCAGAGGGAGAAAACAAGCACCCAGGGAAGTCCTCCACTTCTAGGGCCTGCTGGGCCTCAATGGCCCCCTGACATTCCATAAATAAACTTCCCCGGCTCACTCTCCCTTTCTTTTTGCGTCCTGCAATCCCGGGAGCAATGGTCTCACTTAATCTGCAATTTCTTTCGTGTCACTGTACCCAAACGCTCGGGACACTTTCTTCTCAACCCTGATAGTTCTAATGATGATAGGAGCATGGCGATGGGGGCAGCCCTTCTCCGTTCTCAGCCGGCACACTATCATCACAGGATGAATTTACGGCGGCAATTGCTAGGACTTCCTTCAAGGCTTGATCTCCAGGGAAGGCCACACAAACTGGAGTCAATTCTCATAGATTCTGTTTGGGGAACAAAAATGTCCACGGAGATAGGACTGTCAGCTTTTGCTGTGAGCCAGGTAATCACCCAAACTGGCAATCCAGACCCCTAACTGACAGTCTGTGCCTGAATGAGCTGTGTGAGCTCTGTGGGAGTGAGGAGGTTTAGCGGGGGGAGGGGCGCACCAGGGGCTAGGAAAGAAGATGGATTCTCCAGACCGGTTACCTACGCTGAACGGATCTGACCAAAAGGTTTCTAAGGTCTCCCCAGAATTCTGAGCTGCTGCTTTGACACAACCTTCAAGAACGCCTGTAAGAAACTGTTTATTTTATTGTGCTCCATTCACTTCTGTCACTAATCCTGAGGAAACATGGGAGTGGATGGGTTAAATTTGAAAATTCCTAAACCAAAAAGAAAATAAACAATATTGGAATGAAAGGTATGGAGAATTCATTCTTTGACACAGAACACAACCTTCCCACGTGCCCATCTTACGAGCTTCAGTACGACCTGGGGGATCCATTCACTGATTATTCACTCGACTGCCAAAGATGCCATTTTGTACATGGTACCAAACAGCCCTCAAGGAGAAGACTTTCACTTATTCTCAAGTCTGAACAGAAATGAGCTTAGAAAATACAGAAGTCTATATAGCATGGGAAAGGTAGCTTCCCAGTAGACACAGTGTGACAGTTATATTAGGAGCCTCAAAGCTGACTCTGGCACTGATCCACTTTGGACCTCTCTGTCTTTCTACTCTTCCAAAATGGAGACAGAAATATCTGTCAAGAATTCCTTTACAAGGTATTGTGAAATAACCATTCCTCAAAAACAAAGTATCTCATCGAAGAACGCTAGGCTTAGGAGTAGAACTTCCTTACATAATAGATGACTCTAATTCAACAGAGCTGCTCTGGAAACTCACTAGTTTCTATAAATCAAACCATTTTTTAAAAGCACTCAGAAAATTTACTACTTAAGGAAAGGCTATGGCAAATAATGAAATACACTCATCAATTCATTTATATACTCATTTGAATTTATATTCAAAAGCATTTATTCATTTATTTGTGGGGTTTTTAAAAAGATTTTAGTTATTTGTTAGAGAGAGTGAGTGAGAGTGCGCACAGCAGGGGGAGCGGCAGGTAGAGAGAGAAGCAGGCTCCCCTCTGAGCAGGGACCCCGATGCAGGACTCAATCCCACAACCCTGGAATCATGACCTGAGCTGAAGGCTGATGTTTAACCAACTGAGCCACCCAAATGTTCCTTTCAAAACCATTTAAAGCCCTGAAAAACAACAATTTCATCTTCACCACAACCACCTCAGATAGGTGGTTTTACTAGTTTCTATTTTTGAATGAGGAAAACAGACTTGAGAAGGGTAATAAACTGATTTGCCAAAGTCACAGAACTCATAAGCAGCAGAGCCCCTACTGTAAGTATTCTGTTTCTCAACCCCATGCAGAACCTAGCTACCATGTGTGCATATAATCATTCACTGACGGCTTTCACTGTGACTCTATTAAACAGTCTACCTCTAAGCCCAGCGCACTGCTCCACTCATCCAAAGACACAGTGCTTGCATAAGGAGGCTGGTGTTAGATTGATGCTGAAATTTTAGTGTCACCTTCTAGTAATTTTGTAAATTAAGCTAGTAATGATATTTTCAGACTCTCAGTTTCCTCATCTACAAAGGAGGAATAGTATCTTCCCAGATAGGATTTGGGAAGGATTAAATCAGATAGTTTGTATAAAGCCCCTAAAGCAATGTTAGCAAATTAATAAATACCTAGTCGTGGCAACTATTATCATTGGTGTTGAAAATCAAACCTACATGAAACTCGTTAAAAAGGGAAAAACAGGTTTCTTTTTCAAAAAAAAAAGACATCAGATGTAACTTTCAGCCTCTGGATTACACAGTTCTCTCGAGCACTAAAAATCTACCACTCGGGGGGCGCCTGGGTGGCTCAGTGGTTGGGCCGCTGCCTTCGGCTCAGGTCATGGTCTCGGGGACCTGGGATCGAGCTCCGCATCGCGCTCTCTGCTCAGCGGGGAGCCTGCTTCCTCCTCTCTCTCTGCCTGCCTCTCTGCCTGCTTGTGATCTCTCTCTGTCAAATAAATAAATAAAATCTTAAAAAAAAAAAAAATCTACCACTCGGGTCTAATATCGGAAGGTGGACAACTGATAAGCCCAGATCAAACCGTCATAAAAGATACGCTACTTCCCAAAATAGAAACACTGACTAAACTGTCTTTCTTGAAAAGATGTCTGAGGAAACTCCCTGGTTTTTATAAAGCAGCAATGTGGTTTCTCTGTCCCATCAGCTTTGCTTCTTGCCATTTAACTGCTTAGAGTAGGAATGTACGTCTGCTAGGCAGAAATTCACAGACAGTTGCCACATGAAAAGAAAAAATGCATGATAGGAATATTTTGTTGCATGGAGCTAGTGCTTCAAAGTTTTCAAAGATTACGTATGTTATCTCATTTGACCCTCATACTACTCACTAGAGTAGTACTCACTAGAAGAAAACAGATGAACGTTTTAGCACAAAGACAGCCGATCGTAAACAGCAAACTTTTTTTTTTTCCTGGTCTCATTTTCCATAACACCCTATCAATAGTTGGTAGTATGTAGATGTTACAGTACAGAGTGTACAGGCCACTAAGTCTGGGAAAGCCAGAGGCGGCTTTGGAGAGAAGGTGACATATACCCAAGCTTTGACCTAGTACAAAATCACGTCTAGTGATTGTCCCTAAGCTTGATGCAATTTTCTCTGAACTATGTCTTCCAGTGGTTTACTTCTCATGCACTGTTTCTGCTGATTTGCAAACTTAAATAGATCACCCCCTTAAAAAAACTCAAAAAAATTTTTTACCCAAGGCTTTGATATTAAAAGAGGCAGAGAGTTGAGGTTACTGTTGTTTGACTAAACACCACTTACAGCTCCTTCTAATTCTACAGTTCTGTGATTTTAAATTACTGCTCATTCTTATACTATATTACATACTATATAATACATCAGCTTAAAAGTACATGTTAATCTATAGTCTATTAACATTGAAAAAAAGTGTTTTTTTTCCTTCACTACCGTTTATCTCAGAAGTTAATCGTTGAGGGTACCTGGGTAGCTCAGTGGGTTAAAGCCTCTGCCTTTGGCTCAGGTCATGATCCCAAGGTCCTGGGATTGAGCCCTGCATGGGCTCTCTGCTCGGCGGGGAGCCTCCTTCCCCCACCCCCTGCCTGCCTCTCTGCCTACTTGTGATTTCTGTCTCTCAAATAAATAATTAAAATCTTTTTGAAAAAAATTTTTAAAAAGAAGTTAATTATTGGGAAGAACCCTTAGAAATATTTAAGGGAGGGGTGTGTGGCTGGCTCAGTTGGTAGAGCATGTGACTCTTGATCTTGGTTTCCTGAACTGAAGCCCCACCTTGGATATAGAGATTACTTAAAGAAAAACAAAACAAAACAAAAAACACTAAAGAATATCTAAGGGAACATGTTAAAGAAATTCATCACTAAAGAAATTCAGCCCACAGCAGGGCAAGTCTGATGGCTATTTCCTTCCGATGAAGGGCTAAGAGTTGCCTTTTCGTAACCATCTATATTATCTTCTCCAACATGAAATAAACACGTTTTTTAACAAAAGGCATTCAGATATTTGAAGATGATTTTGACAATCCTTTACCTAGCGCTATTATTTTGAGACTGTTGCTCTCTTCCAATATAGGCACAAAGTGCTATAAATTTCCCTCGAAGCCCTGCTATAGTTGCATCCTAGTTATTTGGAAGTATGTTTTTATTTTCAATAAGATAACAATACTTTCTAATTTCCCTTTTCTTTTTTTTTTGTTTTTTGGGTTTTTTTTGTTTTTGTTTTTGTTTTTTTTTTTGGTCAAAGGGGTTATTTGGTAAAATTCACCAGCACAACCATTTGGGTCTGGTGGTTTTTCGTTTCTGAGGAGTTGTTCTTGTTTTTTGTTTTTGTTTTTACTACTAACTTGATTTAATAGATAAAAGATAATTCAGGTAATCTATTTCTCCTTGAGACAGTTTTAGTAGTTTGTATGTTATCTTTCTAGACATTGTTTCATTTTATCTGTTATCAAATTTGTGAGCAGAGACTGACTGTAGCATTCCCTTAATCACCCTATAATACCCATGAGATCAGTAGTTATGAGCCCTCTTTCATTCCTGACATTGGTAATTTATGCCTTCTGTTTTCTTTGGTTAAATTGGTCATGATGAGTTCTGATGAGTTTACCATTTTATCATTATGAAAGAACAATCTTTATACCTGGCAATATTTTTTGCTCCAATTTCTACTTCCAGTTACTCCAAGTTTAAAAATAATTAGTACTAAAATTCACATTGCTTTCCATCCCTTACCTTATAACCCAATTGTCCTTTGGTATATGAAGTGCATCTTTTTGCAGGCAGTATACAGCTAATCTATTTTCTTCTTTAAAAAAAAAAAATCTAAGCTGCCATTCATTGCCTTTTAACTATAGTGCTTACATCATTTATACTTAATATGATTATTGATGCAGTTAGGTTGAAATGTACATCTTGCTATCCATTTGTTCTCCATTTCCCTTTTCCTTTTTCTCCTGCATTCTTTGGACTATTTTTTCTTTTTATTTTTTAAAAAACATTTTATTTATTTATTTGACAGACAAGAGATCACAAGTAGGAAGAGGCAGGCAAAGGGGGAGGGAGAAGCAGGCTCCCCGCTGAGCAGACAGTCCAATGCAGGGCTCGATCCCAGGACCCTGGGATCATGACCTGAGCCAAAGGCAGAGGCTCAAGCCACTGAGCCACCCAGGCATTTCTGGACTATTTTTTCTGATTTAATTTTATCTCCTTTGGCTTATACTCTTTCTTTTGGGGTCTTGGTGGTTGATTTAAGGTTTCTTATTATATTCTTTTTTTTAAATTAAATTTATTTATTTTCAGCATAACAGTATTCATTATTTTTGCACCACACCCAGTGCTCCATGCAATCCATGCCCTCTATAATACCCACCACCTGGTACCCCAACCTCCCACCCCCCCACCACTTCATTCCCCTCAGATTGTTTTTCAGTCCATAGTCTCTCATGGTTCACCTCCCCTTCCAATTTCCCCCAACTCCCTTCTCCTCTCTAACTCCCCATGTCCTCCATGATATTTGTTATGCTCCACAAGTAAGTGAAACCATATGATAATTGACTCTCTCTGCTTGACTTATTTCACTCAGCATAATCTTTTCCAGTCCCATCCATGTTGCTACAAAAGTTGGATATTCATCCTTTCTGATGGAGGCATAATACTCCATTGTATATATGGACCACATTTTCCTTATCCATTTGTCTGTTGAAGGGCAGAAAGATTCCCTTCTTTTTTTTTTTAATAAACATATATTTTTATCCCAGGGGTACAGGTCTGTGAATCACCAGGTTTACACACTTCACAGCACTCACCAAAGCACATACCCTCCCCAATGTCCATAATCCCACCCCCTTCTCCCAAACCCCTGCCCCCCAGCAACCCTCAGTTTGTTTTGTGAGATTAAGAGTCACTTATGGTTTGTCTCCCTCCCATCCCATCTTGTTTCATTTATTCTTCTCCTACCCACTTAAGCCCCCATGTTGCATCACCACTTCCTCA